>NC_079370.1:23200753-23445753 GCF_021018895.1 Seriola aureovittata | reverse complement strand
AGTGATATGACATCAACACCGTGTCCCTTTGAAGAGGCAAACAAAGGCTCCTGGTTCAGTGTTTACTTTGTCCGGAGTGAAAGGAAAGCACTCGGGACCCGGGAGGGAATCTTTTGCCAAGCTTGTAGTGCAGCCTCACTCGCCCTTTCTCTCTCTCCCTCTCTCTCTTTCTCTCTCTCTCTTTCCCCACAAGGGCAGAGACATCTAAAAGGACTGTACCTTGGTGAGCGTCCAACAAAAGCTCTCTGCTGAATTTCATCCTCCTTTGAATTTGTGTTTGAATAACACTAACAGCTACAAATCAAAATATGTTGGACACTGAGAGTGAGGTCATGGGATGTAGATCATTGTGGCTTCCAGAGAAGTCTCCTTGTGTGAGAGACGGGAAGGGTGGCTGCTGCTTTGACTGATGGCTGTAGAGACTGAGAGAGCTGTTTGGTGCCCATTCTCTTGAGACTAAGTCCATGCCTGTGCCAAACCCCTAATTTTCCCCCCCTGCAATATATTTCATTAAACTTTTAACTCTTTGCGAGGTAATTCGCTTGACATTTCCAGGCTGTGCTGTTGAAGGCTGCCGAGTGTTCCACTCTCTGTATTTACTGTCTGTCTCTCTGTGTAATTTTATGTCAGAGCAGATATTTGCCTAATGCAGAGCTAAAAGTATATTCCAAAAATCTTTTTCCCTTATAAAACGCACAAGAACAAGAACAGTGAAATGGATGAAACTGTACAACATGCAAACCAACAACGCTGAGCAGCACGGCACAGCATTTCACAGTTACAACCATGCCGGTCCCAGTGGCGCAGATATAATTAAGACCTCTTCTTAATTACTTAATAAGCCTAATTAGTAACATTTCTGAGCAGCAGATTTGGCTGTAAGAGCGATGGAAATCAGACGAATGTTAAGTCTATTTGTTATTTCATTTAAATCCTAATGTTAATGAAATTAGTGCATCATGATATAACGGAAACAAGCCACACTGGGATTGACCATAGGGTTAATGCAGTTTTTTATGCTCCTGATAAACATTCAATTAAGTCTTACAAAAGGAGGATGAAAAAAAAAAAAAGAAATCATAGAAAACAAAAGTAAATATAGTTTCTGTTGGCTGCACCAGTCATGAAGCTTTTATTGTATCCACCTTTTCTTCATTTTTCATTAATCCGTGGCCAGGTGTGATGGAGAGGTGCGTGAAACTGACCGGGGGTCTGCTGTGTTGTCGTCAGAGGCGACTAACTAAGGCGAGCCCACCAATCACGCACCGGAGCTGCTGCTGCTGCATTCTTGGCCACTTAATTAGAAGTTGTTGATACCACAGAAGGTGTCACCAACCTTTTCAGGCACTGAACAGATGGTGTCCCCTCTTTTTGAGGTCCTGCCAGTGCCCACTCTGTGGCTCCTGGGAAAATGACCTAACTCACAGGCAGCTGCTTAGTGCGGCTTGAGTGATTCTTTACAGGCACTTCTATTGGAAGGGGGTGGGGGTGGGGGGCTTAGCAGGACATACCACTGCAAACAAGGGGTGAGACCGCCATAGTTAGGCCCCTGGAAAGCTGCAGAAATCTGTTTTGGTTGCAGCGCTGCAGTTGTTAAAGCTGTGTTTTTAATGGCGTGTGCAAAGATGAAGCAAAGACCTCGACCCTGGAGATCTTGATGTCTCAGTGCTGGTTGGGTTTGTGTGCACCTTCCTCTGCTGATGGCAGATGGTGTGAATATCAACAGAGAAAGGACCTGGGAAGGCCTGCAGAACAAAAAGTGAAAGGGGTTCCTCGACAGTTACAAAGAGGCCCCATGGATAGGTGGGGGGTGGGGGGTGGGGTGGCCTTCATCCTAATGGATAAAAAGAAGGAGGGGAGTAAGAGTTTGCAAGGGCATTCGCCGTCAAGGAATGAGAGTGGATGGAGAAAATGCGAGGGCCGCAGATTCGATATGTGTGGAGGCGGGGGGTCGGGGGTTTAACATGCTTCGTGCTGCGTGGACAGAGGATCTGCTGTCACTCTGTAGTCGGCTTGGCGCAACCTCCCTCCAACCACGCAGGAGGTGGAGAAAGAACAAGTTGAAAATTGGATGACTGTGTTTTCTGACTAATTAGCTTGATATGCATTACATTATGTGGGTTTCATCTTAAAGACATTTTAACCTTAACCATTTTTGCAGCGATTCCAAAAACACATTCTTTAAAGAACACGTAGAAATCCTGTGATTTAACTACTCAGAAATGTCACAAGCCACTACAGCTATAAATCCTCTGCACACATTTCTATTTGGAGAAATCACAAGGCTCTTGCTGGACGTAGCAGTGCGCTGCTCTCTGAATTCCTTGCTACTGATGATGAGATGGCTGAAAAGCTAGGGAGTCTTCTTGAAAAGCGGCTCAGCTCAGCGGTGCTGT
Organism: Seriola aureovittata; assembly: GCF_021018895.1. Classification (NCBI taxonomy): domain Eukaryota; kingdom Metazoa; phylum Chordata; class Actinopteri; order Carangiformes; family Carangidae; genus Seriola; species Seriola aureovittata. Next base: position 23,443,357 of record NC_079370.1, on the reverse strand, counting down.
TTCATTGACATGGCAGGGGACATAAAATCTGTCATTTTCATCATGTTCTATCGTGGGTAAACCTGTTTCCTGCAGCTTTCTCTATCAGATATATGTCTGTGTGGGTTTATGGCCGCGGAGCTCGGGCAGGCCCGATCGATCTGCGGGAGCTATAGCTTTTAATAGGTGCACAGCTCTCGCTGAGGGGTACCGGGTGGGGAGGGTATATTAAATGACTGAAAGTGAGCAAGGTGGCAAGCCCCGGTCACCAACATTTTCTGTTTTATGAGAAATCAGGGAACCCGTTTTCTCCACACTGAAATATCTTATGTATCAAATCAAGAACATTAAGCAAAAGTATATGTTTGTGACAATGATGTGCATCCACATGTACTGTCTAAGAGTCTGTTTGGGTTTTAATGTAACAAGACAAAAACCCCAGAGCCACATGAAAGAATCATTATTTATGTCATGGTGAAGGATTATTTTCTAAGGGCTTTAAGTTACAGATTTCATATTAATAAAGCTTATGTTACAGGACAAGTTAGGTGACACAGGAATATCATTTTAATTTATGCATTAATTTGTGAGTTAATTATCTAATTAGCATAACCGGATGCATTTAGTGTAATGGTCATTATGGTCACCAAGTGCCTCTTGTTGGTGTCGAATCTGCCACAGCAGTACTGTACTGAAGAGATGTGTGTGGCTGTAAAGATCAGAATCCTCGATGAATTGATCTTACCAACAGGTGTAGCCTGATATATCTTATTCCTCTGTGCCATAGAGCGCCATTCTCTGGCAGAACTACTAAAACCACATCAGTGGTACTGTTGCACTGTTCCTGCACATCTTCCTTCATGAGCATGAACATGGGCGCTGTAACTGATTCAATCCCACATCCACTGTCCTGGTGCCATTAACACTCGCTAGTGGGTACCACTTTACAACAAGACTATCCGCATAAAGGATTTATAAATGGTTTATAATTAGGTTATTAATTCTGTTTTTAACACTTTTTAAATCGTTATAAAACAGTTTCCATAAATTGATCCAGGCTCATTATTTGGCAAGATCAAGATTAATGCTTACTACTCATTAATCTTACTAATGAGTTACTACCATTTATAACTGGTAAAAGGAGCCTTGTAAAGCCTAGTAAGCATTAACTTGATCTTGCCAAATAGTGAGCCTGCATCAATGTATGGAAACTGCTGTAACTTATTTATAATTGTTTAATTATGATTTATCAAGTGTTAATAAGCTAATGAATAACCTAATTATAAGCCATTTATAAATCCTCCATAAGGGTAGTCTTATTGTAAAGTGGGACCCACTAGCGCACAAAATGTGGATTAATCTGCCACAGAAAATAGTTCCAACGAGTGCATTGCTTAGAGAGAGAGTGATGTTTGCTAAAAACTACAGTGACCAGCTGCGTTAGTAGACTGCTGAGCCTTAATTAGAAGTGAAATGAGAATGAAAGTGTTGTGACCTGTTTTCAAAGAAACATGTCTTCAGTAGGAAGGAGGTCTGACAGTAATTTGAGACTAAATAACACTTTATTGGTTTTGGTCATGAGAAAAAAAAAAAAGAAGAAGAAAAACGTAGAGTAACGCCATTCAGACCAAGCTAAGCATTGCAGGAAAAAAGAAGGCTCCGTCATGTTGTCATTACAGCAGAGCAAAGTTTTAGTAACAACATTAAAATTAGTTTCAATGCTACTTTAAATCACAGCTCCTTGTGATAAGTTCATTTTAGTTACTTGTACCACACACTGATACTTAATGAAAACGCTTCTATCTCCAGTCATGCAGTATAAGGAACCTGAATAGCCAAATAATAAAATATTTAGGTTCTTTATTCCTCATTAGGGTTCATGTGAAGTGATGCCTTAGCAGTCACGAGTCTCGGCTCCTGCATTCAGCTGTTGCCAGCTGTGTTTTGCTCCTACTCTTCACAGCTTTCACAAACCCCTCGAATGACCTTGAACTTCAGCAGCGCACCTCAACCCCACACACCCGTCTGCCTAATGCTATTACGCCAGGCCCTACATGCTAAAAGTCATTGGTGGTGATAGTGGCTGATTAGATTGTGTCCATTGATCGTGCGGCGTGCTGTTAGGACGAGGACGTTGTGGGCTGCAGCTCCTGCCTCTCCTCCTCACACACAATGACAGTCTGAGACAGAGGAGATGGAGCCCCATGCAGGGCAGCAGATTGAGTTATTGATCAGCTCTCCTTTCTCCTGTCTCTGTCTGTCTCTCGGCGGCTCCAAGAGACCCCGTCATCAGGATAATGAATTTCACTTATTGCAGATTAACGGCATAAGGTTTGTGTGGTAATAATGGCAGAAATTAGCTCTTTGTCACCCCCTCTGGGTTTCCAAAAGGAGGAGGGATGAAGGTTGTCACGGCCCTGTTACTCAGTCTGGGGACTGTGATTTTAACAAGAGGGAGCTGAAGGAGAGAGAGTGCATGAAAAAGAAAGATTTGAGGGAGAATTAAGGGGAGACCTATGAGGGCTGTGATTTCAGCATCACTGAAGCAGCAGAGGAGAGTTCTGATGCAAGAAATTCAGGTTTGATGGAGGAGAGTGAAGGAGAATTTAAAGAGGAAAAGCAGACTAAATAGCAGGCGGCTCTGTGGAGAAGAGAGGGCAAAGAGGAAAGATGAGAGCAGATGATTCAAAAGAGATGTAAAGAGATGGCAAAGCAGGAGCAGTAAAGTGGAGGAGAGAGACTAAGATAGGCAGTGGTCACACAGACACCAGGCAGCGATGCCGCTTAAGGGGCGGCCATTGTGTCTCCAGCACCCAGATTGGGGTGGTAAAGAATGAATAATGAGGCTTGATTACAGTCCATGAGATGGCACATTGTTCAGGATCAATCCTCCAGGCAATTACAGGCAGCACAAACAGCGGCCCTCAGCCTCAGCCCGGACAGTGCGGGAAGCGATTGTGTCAGAGGACAACATCATCTTCGTCAATGACTTGTTGCCTCCTTGTGTCGCAGCCATTAGCACTTACTCCGCTTCTGCAGCACGTTCAGCCGCCCACATAAAAAACCTTTTGTTTCACGCGTGTGTGAGGACGCAAGTGCAACCGCATGCTGGTGTTTATGATATATTGTCCATGAACACATGTGATAGTATATAATTGAGTGGATGCTTCCTGCTTGTTTCAGGTTTGGCTTTGGATTGTTGGATGCAGGGCTGATGGTGCAACAGGCTGCACACTTCAACACTGTTTCTCCACAGAGGGAATGCACCCAAGAAGTCGCACTTCATCCTGCCAGGTAAAACACTTTTTTTCAGCTTTAACTGGTATGTTTATGTTAGTTTCTAATGTTCTATTTTTATTACTTTTACTGATTTTTGTTGCATATATATTCTAATTTTGGTCTCAAATTGACTTCCCCACAGGGATTAATAATCTTTGATCTTCTCTTCATCTATACTGTCACTGCTTTATGTGTGTATAAAATATATTAAGTATGTGAGAAAGAGATTTGGCTGCTGACTGACAGATGTGATGATTTTTGTTGGCTAGGATTCTTTCCTCAGGAGGTGTGGTCAGTTTGAGCATCCAATCGGAGGCCTGCCATGGGAGGACTAATGAGATCAATACTCTGGAGCATGTTCAGGTTAGCAAATCGAATAGCATGAACATACAGTACATTATCCGAGAAAAAAAAAAAATATATATATAAATATATATATATATATATATTTTTTTTTTTTTAGGAATAACTTATATATAAAAATCAACATTTTGCTCTCTTGCTGAGAGTTAGATGAGAAGATCCATATCAATCTGTCTCATGTGTGAATCTACAGCTAGAAACCGTTAGCTCAGCTTAGACTGGAAAGTCTAAGAAGTCTCTGTTCCAGACTAAGAAACAGTTTGGTCTCTTCAGTGTGAATTAGTGAACTTTAGCAGGTGACTATCAGGTGGATTTTTTTTTATCTTTGGACAGAGGGGGCTAGCTGCTCTCCCCAACTTCCAGTTCCTAAGATAAAATGTCAATTAGACAAAAAAGGAGGAAAAATTGCAATAAGTTTGAGGGGAGGGTGGAAAATTCAGTTTCCACCTACAGCATTGATAGATAGATAGATAGATAGATAGATAGATAGATAGATATTCTCTTATATAACTATTTTGTGGTTCGGCTGTAAATCTGATCCTACAGCCTTTGTTCCCTGTTGCCCTTGACAAGATACAAATCAAGAAATGCTCAAAACTTAACTTCTGCCAACAACTGGGGAAGCTTGAAGATTTCATACAAATTGTTTTCAGGTTTCTGTGTCATGTGTTTTATCTGAGAATAGAAGAGATAACAAAAGGATCACACTGTGAGGTGTGCTGTGTCGGCTGTGTCATTTGTAGAAAATGGCATAACTGCGTTTTCTTGAGCACAGGCGCATACATGCAAATGTGTTTATGTTTGACTGTGTCAGCAGGCATACATACTGCATGTGTCAACGTATGTGCACATTTGGGTTTGTGCGAGTTATCTGTGTTTGTGAGTGTGTGTACTTGTGAAATAGCAAGGAGAGAGAGAGAGCTGGAGTGTGTCAGCATGTAAATTGAAAAGGCTTCATCTTTGCGGCTCTGCTCCCTGGAAGAACGCGTGGGTCAGACCATCGCTGCGAGGTGTGATTGATGGACGTGTTGCCGTGGTAACACGCCGTAAACAGGAGCGGGCTGTCAGTCTTTTTGCAGCTTGGCGGCTCTCTCTGCGATGTGCCATTGTCACACCAGATGTGCTGCTTGTGATGAACAGGGACAGGGAGAGTGTTTACTGGGAGGGGATGGAGGGGTTGGGGGTTTGAGGGGTACATACGCTTATTTAAATCATTTAGCTAATAATCCCCTCAGCCATCTTTGTCGCTGTGTCTGTTCTACGTCTTTGTCTTCATCTTTGGGTGGCTATGGACAGATCATTGGTTTTTCCATCTCTGACACACAATACTGCAGCTCGACTCATTTGATTTGGATTTAAACTTTAAATAGAGCAGGTTACCACTGCACTGCAGGATTTCCAGATCAGAGTTACTCTGATTGACCGAATCTCAAAGTGTCACATTTATCTTCTCAGATATCAATAATGAGTACAGCAATCCCATATTTTTAAAGGAATAGTTTGCCATCTTAGGAAATACACTTGTTTGCTCACTTGCCCAGAGTTAGATGAGAAGAGTGATTCCACTCTCATGTCTGTAAGGGAAAGTATGACTCTACTGCCAGTTAGCTTAGCTTAGCACAAAGAGTGAGGCCAAGTCCACAATACTGACGGACGGAGAGACTGACGGACGGAGAACGTTTTCATTTGAAAACACTGTTTTCATTTGAGAAGATAAATGTGACACTTTGAGATTCGGTCAGTCAGAGTGACTCTGATCTGGAAATGCTGCAGTGCAGTGAGGGACAGCAATGACAGCTACAGTGTTAAAAAGCAGAATTAAGAAGTTCAGTAACACTTATATTTCATTATTCGAGTTGCATTCACCACTTGTAGTCGAGGCAGATAAGACCCAATTGGTGAGCCACTGTGGGTGTTTACGTCATTGTTTCCAAAGGTCTCTGTTTTCGGTGCTCAAAAACTCAAGTGCAACATACTCCAACGTAGTAATGTGGACGTAGCCTGAAAGTGGGGAAGCAGGTATCCCTGGCTCTGTGCAAAGGCAACAAAGTCCACCAAACTGCATCTCTGGAGCTCATTAATGAACACATTATATGTCTTTTGTTTGAGCCGTACAAAAACAAATAAGCATATTTCCCAAAATGTTAAACTATTGCTTTAAAATGTGTATGATTGGTTTGAATGGGTGTTACTTGACATTTAAAGTAAAAATGTGACTATTTAATCTGTCAAGTATGTTTAAAAGAATAAAGAGAAGTCATTATTTCCCTTTTTTCTGTCACACTCAATAAACAGCCACAGGATGTCAAACAGTGGTATTGACAAGCTGCAAGAAAGCCCTCATCATCAATGGAAGATAACATGTTTACGTTGCTCTGTCTCTGCACACCCACTTCCTCCCTCTTGTTTTCCGTCTTTGATATCAGCGCATCAGTCTCCTTATTCACACACCTCCCTCTTTTTTTCATTCCTTGCCACCTGTCTCTCACCAGGTGAGAGTGAGCATCAGCGCTGTGTGTCGTGGCGACCTCTCCATAAGCCTGGAGTCTCCAGGCGGCACAGTATCACTTCTGCTGGACACACGACCTAACGACGCCTCTACAGCCGGCCTGAGAAACTGGACCCTGATGACTGTGCACTGCTGGGATGAGCAGCCACGAGGCCTTTGGACCCTCCGGGTGAGAGAAATAATCAGCTGCCATTTGCTTTTTGTTCGTCTTCATTTATAGCCACACTAGCACCTAGCTAATCCTCAACTGTGTTCAGTGCTAATTAGCTAATTTAAGCATGCTAACACAGTAAATTAAGATGGTGAACATGGTAAACATTAGACCTGCTTAACATCAGCGTGTTAACATTGTCATTGTTAGCATTCTGTAAGCATTTAGCTCAAAGCCTGTTGTTTTTTGTTTTGTTGTTTTTTTGTTTTGGCGACTTTGAAATCTACATAAGTAGAAATTGCACTAAAATCACACAGTTCATTCACCTGTGTTGTTTTGACGGGTATATTATTGTAGATGGCCTAGAAATTGTAAGCTTTACTAGCATCTCTTCTGCCTTTGATATGACTTTGAATCCAGCGAAGAATTCGTTTTTTTGTCTGTATAAGCCCTCTGTATCTGTGAGAACAAGTGATAGGTAACAATGCTAGCTCACAAAATCTACCCCAGAAAACGCCTTCTTGGCAAAGCTTGTTTACTAATTTTCACATACCCTCCTGGAAAACTTATTTCACATACCTTCTCCCATGATATAGAAATGATTTGCTCTGCTTCACATTGTCCTCTTCCAGTAGCCGTGGCGTATAGAAGTTTAAAAATAGCCCAGCACAGCACAGCTCAGCTCAGCTTGGTTCAGTTCATTTTGCCATAGCAATGTGAATCATCCTCTACTTTCATCTCCGAGCTTCAGCCAAGCATGGCAATCTTCATTTTCCTCCCCGCACTCTTCTTTTCCTGTTTTTTTCTCTCATAAATGTGCTGATGTTTGATATGGAGGAAGGAGCTAAAATGGAAGGGAAATTAAGACTGGAAGGTTAAGTAACCTTGGCCGAGTTTGACAGACACAATACTGCCGACGTCTGATTAGAATCCATACTCACAGACAGCAGCGCACTGAGGTCATTTACTGTATATACGTGTGGGTGGTAGCAGTAGAGGTGGTAGAGGTGGGGGGGGGGGGGGGGGGGGGGGGGGGGGCTCTCACTGTGTATGTATGTGTGTGTGTGTGTGTGTGTGTGTGTGTGTGTGTGTGCAAATAGGCATCAGTCCTTGTAAACAGTTGGAGGTTTATAGAGAAAAAGCTGTGAAGATGAAAGACACCCGCCCCCTGTCCTCTATCACCTACCTCTTCCTGCAAACACACACACACACACACACACACACACACACACACACACATACATGCAAACACACACACACACTTTCTCTCTCTCTCTACCTCTGTGTCTCTCCCACGTCCTCGTGCAGATTTACTGTCCCCTCTGTGACCAATTACCAGGACCCGGTGTGTCGCAGAGACAGGGAGGAACCACTGTGAAGCCGAGCCACATAACAGCGCCTCTGCTCATTACCCGAGGGCCGAGACGAGTCACCGTGATGCTCGCAACACGAATTAACACTCGCATCTGACGTTGCGCGTGCCATAGCACACCGCTAATCAGCATATACACAGACACACTGATTGGTTTAACGCTGGTTGTCAACTTTACCATAGATTGGAGAGAGACATGAGAAACACACAATCACAAATGCAGGGTGCCAAATGTAAGATGGAGTGTTACAACGTATGAAGGGAACACACACCTAAAAATAAACTTGAAACAACATTGACTAAACCCTAACTGGCTTTTAAATACATTACAGTCTCTACTAATGATCTATTTTTGGCTATTTAGTCACTTTTACAAGTAACAATTTGTACTATTATGGTAAAAAAATCTCTTTACATGTGTTATTATTTGATGGATTTTGATATTTTCTGTGCTGTTTTGAAAATCAGAATTGCCTGTGACAAACAGCCATGCCAGGGAAGTCTTGAAATGGTACTCAGACAGAAACAGAGGACTAGACAAGAGAAATAGAGGACAAACAGGACTAATAGAAAAGAAAGAAGGAGGGATGGTAGAGAGTGAAGGGTAAACTATAAAATGGAGGCCCTGGGAAGAGAGTTTAACTGGACTATCTGCTGGATCAGTGTTTAAAAACTCAAGGGCAGCAGAGGAGGAGGAGGAGGGAGGAGGAGGACGAGGGTCTGTGGAGAGTCTATATTGATTTGTCATGATGACAATTGTCAAAAAAGCGCTGTGTTGCTGCTGGAATAAAAGCGGGACTGAAGTGAAAAGGGAGCGAGTGTTATGGCTCGAGGCTCGGCTGACCTTCCAGCGCTGTGAAGGAGACGAGACCGCAGGGCTGGAAACATTCTCTCTCTCTCTCCTCTCGTATCTGCTCTCCGCTGTGCTCGCTCTACCGCCATCTGTGACGCCTCAGCTCAGCTCGGTGCTTTTACTGTTGATCAGAGACAATATTGCAGGCAGTATTGCACAGTATAGAAACCCAACAAACAGCAGTGTGCAGTATGCATTCAAAACAGACTGACATGATTAATCACATGATTTCAGACCCATAATATATAAGCATCAATATGAATGACAACCATTAAGGATAGTTCATAAGCAGATAAAAGTCTATCAGATATGATTTTGACTCTGTGTCAATGACACTGTGTGTCCTTCATCTTTCTTCATTCTCTCTCTCTCTCTCCAATTTTATCTCTAACTCTCTCTATCTCTGGTTTCTCTTGCTCTCTCTCTCTCACACACACACATACACACACACACATTATGCCTGTCTCCCTCTGATCCTCTCATGCAGAGCTAAGAGGTAAGAGGTTTTATAGGAAATAGAAAACTATGACAGTTTAAGACATTTCATTTATGGCTAGTATCAATAATGACATTAATTTTAAGGTTAATTTAAAAGGTCAGTTCACCCAATTTACAAAAAGAGTTAAAAAGACAGTATTTTCTCGCTTACCTAAGTCGTATCTAGAGTTAGTTTTGGATCCTCCTCCTGTGAAATCTGCTACAATACACTCAAGGTAAACAGAATTTGTTTGTGGTGCTCTAAGTGTGCAACAACATCGTCAGTGCGTTCTGTGAATCAGATGAGAGTATGAGGGACAAAGGTTCACGTCAGATTTGTTTCTGTAGAATTTTTTAAATGTAATTTTTCAATGCTTTAAGCAACATACTAAAGGCCATTCATCACCTTTGTACTAGGATTATTGTGCTAAGCTGCACATCCACAAACACACAAAGATAAGTTAAAAATATAAATACAAATACACATCACTCTCCATTCTACCCCACCTGGCTCCATGCTGCCATGCCTACAGGGAGTTTGTGTGTGTGTGTGTGTGTGTGTGTGTGTGTGCGCGCGTGAGTGCGTGCGTGCGTGCAGATGTGTGTGTAGCAGGGTGACAGCGGTCTTTGAGCAGAGACATCTCTGATTCCCAGAGGACTTTGAGACTCAAGATGACTGTGACTAGTGGTGCTGTAGGAATATAATGGCACTATTTAGCCTGCAGCACTGTGGTAACACACAAACACACACACACACACACACACACACACACAAACAGCGACCCATGCCGGCCATGACTGACAGATCACATATTTACCATCATCTTCCCCGATGCGTCTGGAGTCTCTCCTGTTCCTCTTGTTTCTTCAACAGATTACACAAACCAAACACACACAGACAGACTGATAACAGAATTACCAGCAGATAATTTAAGAACTGCTGCGTTCAAGATGTACAGTTCATGTAGCTAATAGAAAAATTCTCTGTAGGAAGGTGATAACTCAAACTGAAATACTGAGATCTGATTCCACACAGAGCTCTAAAATATGTCAAGAGATGGTTTCTTATCTTGAGTTTCAGAAACAATAAAATGTCTAAACTGTTTCAGGGGCTTTCCACCCCTTAAATGACCCTCTGGCTAAAACACAGAATGTTTGCTATACTTTTATACTTACAAAAAGTACAACAAAGTTAATCTTTTAAAAAGTAAAGAATTCAGTGAAGACTCAACAGAACACTATAGGCACTACATGTACCTCTGCACACTTTATAATGATAATGATGTTTTACATTGTCAGGAAAAATGAATGACAAAGTTTTACTTCTTTAAGATTTTTGATCATTACTCCATTAACTGGTTGTCGTCTTGTAGACCTGTATTGTAGTGCAGGTACAGTCTGTTAGTGCGGGTGGTTACAGTATATTAATTAAAAACTCACTAATTGTAAAATTAATGTTATAATTTTAGTTTGAATATGTGAGAGTGTTGTTACACGGCGTTGTCCACAGTTTTTAATCCAAACGAGACGACTAGAAATGATGAAAGAGGATGAGGAGTGAAGAAAGTTCTGCCTCGTTTGAAGTGGTGATGTTAGTTTAGATTTCTAAATAAAGTTGTGGTACTTTCAGAGGTATTAATACAATTTGATGCAACAGAGAAAGGTGCCACTTACCTCTGGTAAACAAGTGTAAAAACATCTCCAGACTTTAACAGAGTCTAGCTACACCGACTCACACACAGCATCAAGTTTGGCAGACACACTGTCGAAGCCTCCGTGGTTGCAACACTGGAAACACATTCACACGCACATTCACACAAATGTGTATTTTCAACAACAAACACACACACACACACACACACACACAACACACACACACACACACACACACACACACACACACTCACTCACTCACTCTGGCCCAAGGTGGATTTCTAGAGGTGCATATATTTGCATATATCTGCATGTTTAATGAGTTTTGGGAGATCAAGCGATCCGAGCGGCCCTTTGTGGGTATTTCTTTCTTTTCTTTTTTTTCTGTGTGTGTGTGTGTGTGTGTGTGTGTGTGGAGGTGGGGTGGGTCTCCATGTAAATATCACCCACTGTGTGTTGGCACCCGTCACAGATGGTCGGGGGCGAGGGCACCCTGTGGGCACAGGATACCTATTTCTGTTTGTCTGCGTGCTTTGTATGAGGCTGGGAGGCAGAGAGAGTGTGACTCTGTTTGTGTGCACGCCTGTGTGTGTGTGTGTTTGAGTGTGTGTGTGTGTCTATACTATACGCACTGTAGGTGTTTGTTTGCGTTATTTACTATATGCACTATGCAGTGTGTTACGTTCTTACATTTGTGTATGTTGCACATTGTTCGTTTGTGTGTGTGTGTGTGTGTGTGTGTGTGTGTGTGTGTGTGTGCACTGTGTTACTGTACGTATCTGTAAATTTTACTTTTGAGTGTATATGTGTGTTATCAATTCACTACATAGAGTATTTGTGCAATGTGTGTGTTTGTGTGTGTGTGTGTGTGTGTGTAGAATTTGAATGTTAGTGTTCGTGCAACCCTGTGTGTGTTTGTTCAGTTGTTTGTATTTAAGCATGCTGCAGTGTGTGTGTGTGTGTGTGCGTGCGTGTGCGTGCGTGTGCATGCGTGCGCCTGCATGTGTGTGTCTCCCAGCATGCAGTGTGGCTATGATGGCCCTGTTTTGGATGATTGATGTGTTGGAGGGAGCAGCGAGGAGCTCAGGTTGGGCCAGAGCCTCAGTCTGACACACTGCTGCTTCCCTGCTGCTTTACATATGTAGACGCAGCAAGACTCCTCCTCCCCTCCCATCTGACACTGCCTCCCTCACAGCACAGCCAACACTCACAGGTTCCTTTTTGGGGTTTTAGTTGGAAGCTGCTGCTTTTTCCACGACAGTAAACCCAGTGGTGTGCTGTTTTCTAACAACTTCCTGTTTCACGTTTTACATCTGGTAGTCGCCCAGTATAATTGCAGGCTGAGGTGCTGAGGTTAAAGTAATAACACAGAGTTATTTAGACGTGGACATAAACAGGTTATGCCTCTGTCTTGTCTCCATTGTGATGAACTGTACTTGTTTTAAACGGTGTGGTAGGTGATGGTTTCACTTTATTCTTGTTTGTGCTTAATGGATTAATATTCACTGGATACTTGAATTTAATCCAATCAAACATTTATATCTGATTCCACACAAGTGCACTTGTTTTACGATTCTTGTTCATGCTCAGTTTCTGTCAAAATAACATTTTTTGAATTATTTAAAAGTCATATATAAATATGTTGAATATCAGCACAAAATATCAACTATTAACAGCTGCAGTACTGAGATATACGTGTCAGTTGTCAAGTTAATACAAATCAGCTGATTTATAAAAAAAAGTAGAAAAGAATATATTTCAATAGACTAAAAGATAATATACAGTATTTACCGCTGTACAGTTTATGATCAAATAATGTTTTGTAATGTCAGGACAATTCAAAATAATTGAGTTCGGTTTTACCTCTATTAGAATATGTAAACACATGTTCACTAACATCTCTTGTATCAAATCTTAAAATAAATATAGGCTATATTATTAGCAGCAAAATGTCTGCACGGCAAATGTAGATTTTAGTACTTTGAATATCATTCATTGAATTTAATTTCTTGAACACTATATTATTCTAAAACTTTTGTGGCATAAAATTGGTTGTGAGGATATCCGCACATCCACGTCTTATGCAGGTTAGGGAGGTTAGGTGCATTGGAAAGCATGACATGTCATTTTGTATCTTTATTAAGCAGAAACATGCCCCCAAATTCAGAGAAAAAATCATTTACAGTTACTGACCAAAATTTATTTTAAAAAACTGACAATTATTATTTGTCAATATTTTGACAAAATCAACATTTTATATGTACGCTTCAATGTATTCTTCTGATAGAACTGATTTGTACATGAGAAAAAGCAGTGCTCTTCAACATAAGGCTGAAGAATAAGACCTAAGGAACCGTTCTCCAATCACCGGTGCAACCAAGCAAAATTTAATTTGGTCTCATACACAAAACAGGAGCAAAGTTTAGTAAAAGTACACTTATAAAATGCAAATTCATAACTCACATACTGTATTCGATTCAATTAATTCAGTGTTTTAACACCGGCTTTGTAAGCCTGCCTCATGACCCTACAACATTGTTAAAACCATTATAACAATGTAAAGACGAGCTGAAATCACTTACATGTACACCCAACTATGTTGTTAATGAAGCTGATAAATTTATTCCCAGACCAAGAATTGAATGGAAATTGTCGCCTGTTTTATTACAACAAACCTAACTCTCTATTTAAATCAAGATTTTGTAATCAGTGATTTGCAGCATCATCTGCCTGAACCATCATCTTGTTAAAAGTACAATTATATACTCTTTGCTGTAGGCAATGATTTTGTACCTTTAAAATGAACAAAGGTCCACAGTTATCACCCTAAGGACCATTTCATTTCTGCTCACTTTTCGGAAAAATGTACCTTTGGTTACAAAAAAAAAGATTCCCCTATTTCTCTGCGTGTGCATCACAATTATTGATCACCCATAATGTTAGGAAGATCAATAAATCGTGATGCTAAGCAAGAGCAGTGTGCAGGGTATTCTTCTTTTCAAGACTGACCATAAAATTGTCAAAAGCTAAACCTAGATGGATTCGTAAGGGATTCAAGAGGAGTCAGATAAGATAAGCAGATTCAGTACTTAATTTAGATCCAATTAATTACTGTCAAGTCTATCCCAAACCGAGGCAAGTCTATCCCAGGAAAAACATTCATTCACCTTGTGGCAGAATATGAAACATGATAGTTAGATTGAGCTACAGGTATTTTTCACAGAGGACATTCTGACATGTCACAGCAGGAAAAAAAAAGCAGGTGTAAATAAGAAACTCAATAACGTCTGAGTTCCGGTTCTGCGTCTGCTTCATTTTCAGTCCTGGTTTTGTGCTGACTCACTGTCAGTCTGTCGTGGCTTCACTGGGACACTTGAAGAGAACAGAGAGAACATGCCACCTACTAAACATTTAGGGCTGAGCAGCAAAGACCTAGAAATGTAAAAAGAAAAAGAGGAAAAGTGGATTACCACAAAGAAGATCATTCGCTTATACATTTCCTCAGCCAGCCCTGGGATTTGAACCAACAACCGTCAAAGCACAAATCCTCGTTCCTTTCTCTAATCCACTCACAGTCCTACAACTCTTAACAAGCATTTTCATTCACATTGACAGGTGGCACAAAATGTTTCAACCCTTGGGTAATTCATTATTAAAGTGGCACATTGGAAATTCAGTATTGCTCATTAAAAAAGTTGAGGGACTTGCAAGAGACATACAAAAATCTAAATCAAAGAAACAAGCCAATGAGCTTGAATCGTTTTAGTCCCTAATATGAGTCAAGCTCCCAAAAACCCTGGATCCTACACTTCTGTGCACAGTATTTAACTTTTGCTGCTGGCGGTCTCTCAGTGAAAACAATAATAAAAAGGCGGCGTTTGGTGACGTTGTGAAGTAGCGTGGGATCATGGGAGTTGTTGTATTCACCACCATTGTCATTTTATTCTCCCAGTTTGGATTCCTTCAGTGTCAGTCGGTCAGCAGGTTTTTACCAGGAGCCAGATTCTCCACAGAGGTCTCCTCCTCTCCAGAACAAACAGACCAGGGGTTAAAACTGGTAGAAACAACAAATACAGCAGTTTCGCTTTAAAAATCAGTCATTCACATGATGCTCTTTGGCGGACACAAGACGTCTAGGAGCAGCTTGGAGCTGAACTGCTTTTTGGCTTTTTTATCTGGTAACTTAAGATCCAGACGTCTGATGACTAAAACCCTTCATCTGGTTAAAATACAGTTGAAAACGACCAACGTGTAAAAAAGACACTGACACATGCGCACAGGGGATATGATGTCATTGACAGGCAACCAAACGAAACAGAGCGTTACCATGATTCAAATCATGAATTTCTATAGGTTTGAGAATTGCTGGAAACATTTGGGATAATGTAATGTATGTATGTATGTATGTATGTATGTATGTATGTATGTGTGTATGTGGAAAAGTTACATATTATAACGTTAATAGACCCAGTGTTCTTGGTAAACGCCCACATCCTTTAAACTCAAAGCCCCAGTTTGTAATGCAGGCTTTCTGTAAAATGTCCAACCCAGGTGTGATGTTGAGGCAGGGCTTGTGTGATATTCTCAGACATTAGAAATCTCCTACAGAGACACAGAAGACATTATACATGTGTTTTCACAGGTTGACTCCGTATAACTAGTAAATTGACTAAATTAGTAGAAATAAATGGAGAACCACAAAGCAAATATCTCATTGTCACCTAGTGTAGTTGATAGTAAGATTTCTTCTGGATTGAAAAGCTGCTGCTGTGTTTTCTCTCTTTTCATCTCGCTCATGCTTTCCCTCCTCCTCTCTGTCTCTGTCTCTGTCCCACCTCTGTATTACCATCTCTGTCTGAACTTCTCTCTCCTCTCAGGCTCATGCTCTATCGCTGAGTCTCACTTTCCTTTCCCTGACACTCACTTGTTTCGATATCCTGCCATCTCTCCCCTATCACTAATCCTCCCACCTCTCTTTTTTCTTTCTCTGTAGTTTCTCTCTCTGGCTTTGAAATCCTCTCCCTCTCCCCTCTGTTCCTCTCCTTCTGCTAATCCTCTCATTTTTTTGTCCCTCTTTTGTCTAAAAGTCTGTTTAATTTCTCCTTTCTTTATGCCCTGGTCTTTCTCTGTTTGTAGTTCTCACAGTTTTTATTCCACTGTAGTTACACATCATTTTAACCATGGCATTAGTATAATAAGTGCTTATTTCTTCCCAATTATTAGTGATAGATAGGCAACTAGAGGCCGGTTTATGTGGAGATAAGTGCACTTATGTCTGACACCATCACCAAACATGACAACATGATTTTCTACTGCTACATAAAAGTGTACTGTAAAGTCATAGATTTCAAGATTGTGTCAGAGGAGTAACTTTATGTTAAAAATGAACTCCAGCTCAAATAAAAACAATCAGGCAGCTCAAAATATTTGACTCATGAGGTTTCCCAGCGACAGCAGGGTCGCAGCTCCTAGGAGAGCCGTGTCGACTCAGTAGAAAGGCATGCTGGGAGGCTGGGAGGCATGAGAGGCATATCGATCTACCTGTAGCGTCCAGCTGTTTGTTTACCAACAACAAATCAATGCGGCGCTCGGCTGGGGGCCGACATGCCCGGCCTCTGGTCGGCTCAGAGCACTCACACATACGCTCTCTCACACACAAACATATTTTTGCAAGTGAAGCTACACTTGAAGAAGAAAACATGTTTTTTTAGAAGTTTTTACAAATTTATTACAAATCAAAAACTGAAATCTTTTATTTAAAAAAGTATTCACACCTGTATTCAAAGCTCCTAATTGCTGCCAAAGGGACTTCTACAAAATGCTGAGTTGAGGGTCTGATTACTTTTATAAATTATTATGATTAATATGATTTATTAATAAATTTGCAAAAAAATTCTAAAAACATGTTTTCATTTGGTCATTATGTTTAATGAGTGTTAATGGGCAAATGGCCCTCTTTTTACAACTACAACACAAGAAAGTGTGTAAGAAGTGAAGCCACTGTTGAGTATGCACACACACACACACACACACACACACACACACACACACACAAACAGGTAGGCCTGGCAGCTGCTCTGGTCTGTCTGACCAGCTCTGGACTAAAGGAGTGTTTCCTGGGTCTGACATGATGAAGTAAGTCTGTGTATAGAGGTCAAAGTGAAGTTAATATTTTGATTTTTAATCATAAAAGTGAAATGAGCAGCAGAAGATATGAAATGTACTTTCTTTTAGATCTTATGTTTCACAAGCTACTTGATTCAGGACTACTTAGGTGATCAGCTGAAAATATTGGTACAAGATAAATGACAGTTTAACTGGGAGATATGAACAATTATATAACTGACATGACATGATAGATTGTTCCACTTGAGAGGACGCAGGTCCTGTACCTCGCAAATGGTCTTTGGAAGAGCACAGACGCTGGTCTGCCAAGAACACATTAACCAGACGACAAGCTTTATTTTTTTATAGCATTAAATGTTAATTAGCCACAGCTGACTTTGTTATTTAAACCAGAAAAACCAACATTCTGCACTGATTAAAAACATGAAGCTTGCTTGAATATATCAGTAAACTGTTCCAACATCATTGCAGATCAGTTGTCAGGAAAATTAAGATGATTTGCTGCCGATCATCAAGTTATTCTAGCTATTGTGATGTCATGAGTAATTGGTGGTTAAGTCAAAGTAGAGTTTTTTTTTTTTGTCAAGTTTAGTGTAATGTCTTGCTCGACATCATATCCTGTGACTCGCATCCACCTCTGCAATCGCTTAAAGCCACAATCAAAATACATGATATCTGCCCATTGTGTCAGGAACACAGTGAAAAACTGTTCTATTAATACCTAAAAAAAAAACACACACAAAGGAAAGCACGAAACACAAACAGTAGGTGCATTTCCATTAACCTGCTTCATGCGAAGTTTGAAATTTAACTTAAAAATGGGTAATGGAAGCATGTGAGAAACTCTTAAATGTCGCAAAAAAAAATGAGGTGGTTTTCAGGCAATTTGACAACATGGTATTTTACAAAAATCTCACAATAAACCTCACTGAAGAGCACCTGATCATTCATGACTACGTGACCAATTTCTCATTAAAACCCGTTACAAAATGATCCCAGTCGTGATTCATGTTGAGTTTGGTGTTTAAGGAGTTTCACATACTGACCCCTGAACAGAAAAGGCTGACTGTCCAGACGAGGATTTACACAACAGGGACTTTACGGTTCCCATTACCATGTACCACCACCATGCCACTGAGCACTTTCTGAGCCTGCCAGTTAAATATCATCAAAAGATCAAAACTTATCATATTTAGTTTCTTGAGAATGTGGTGTGGTGGAATTTTATTGTCTTCCTATGCGATAATGCATCATTTAACAGGCTTGATTTTTGTAGAAGCTGCTTGTGACCTCGAAGTAACACAATAAATTAAACATGAAACAGATCATCGAATACACAAAACTATTTGCAGCGTAAAATAGGCCACTGTCTCTAATGAATGTACGTTTGCTTGACTGTGTGCCTGCCTAATCTAATGTGTGCATACATGCCATGACTTCACTACACTTTCCTCAGAGCTCTTTATAGGTTTAGGACGGCTGGAGGGACAGGTGGACAACATTTAATCATTTACTATCATTCAGGTCTTAACATATTATCATTCAGTGATTCCTCTTTCTCTCCTGTGGATCTATGGTGTTAACTTCTGGAAGTTTTTAACATAAATCATTTCATGACTCCCTTTCTAATGTGTTTGTTTCCAGGTAACTGACCACAAAGGCACAGTGAGGGGCTGTGTGAGGGGGACTGAAGAGGAGGCAGCCGGAGCCTTGCTCAGTGTTACACTCATCCTTTATGGCACCTACCACCCACACAGGACCATGCACGGTATGTGAAAGTGTCGGCCGCTCGCAGAACTTTGAACTCATGTAAACTGCTTATTGTAGAGGTTTGACTAATGCACTGAGTTTACTTTTGCTAAACTGCATCCACTGAGAGCCAAGTTAATTGATGTACAAGTTTATTATGAAGTGGGAAATGAAAAAAAAGATGCACATTTAGTATATAAATGTTCTGATCAATCCCAAGTTTTTGAGTGTAAAGTAGAAAGTAAAAACTTCCTTCCGCTCCTCTCCCTCCACCACCTGTCTCCCACCTGCCATCTCTGCTTCTGCGACTGAGCCAGTGTAGTCAGAAGAAGTCAGTCGGGCCACTGACCACAGGGACTGTGATGTGTAATTACAGCATGACCCCTGGTTGCCCTTCCCCAATCCCACCCCCTCCTCCACAGTGTGTGTCAGCTCCCCCGGTGCCCACGACCTCCATACACACACACACACACACACAGGCACACACTTACACACACACATGCACACATCGTTAGCCACGCCGGCACGAAGCCACAGCACCATCCTCCCTGTCCCTGTCGGGGGGTTTTAGGGTTGTTAGAATCACCGATGCATGCTGGGAGAGAGACACCGAACCAGACTTTTCTGTTGATCTCTGTCAGAGGGGGTTCCCACCGGTCATGGAGGTCCTGGAATATCATGGACTTTTGATAGATAGCCAAGAAAAGTCAGGGACCTTAACAAATGTGCTGTTCAAGTTGGGAAATTTTACTGATGGATTTATTTATAACTATTACTCAAATTTGAACCCAACTTTATTAAAAACCAGACTACGAGGAAGGAGGAACTGCTCTAGCTCAGTTACGGAAAACTGGAAAGAGATGGAAAAGTCATGGAATTTCACCTGAGGGCCGCAGTGAGAACCCTCTCTCCCTTTCCGTGTGTGTGCGTGTGCGTGCCCGTGCGTGTGCGTGTGCGTGTGTGTGTGTGTGTGTCTTGCTCTGTTGATCTCTCGTCTCTTTCTGTCAAGATGCTGATCTCTCTGTTGAGAAATCAATGGCTCTCCCCCTCCTCCTCTCCCTCTCTCTCCATCCATCCATGTATCCCTCTCTGTCCTCCTGGATCTAACCCAAGTTCAAGCTGTTAGTCAATCTGCTGTCTACACACACACGCACACACACACACACACACACTACTCATTCACAGGTTCGTACAGTGTTGCTGCTCCTCAGCCTTATCCCCAGTGACATCATTCTGTAGTAGTTTACACGCTGGCTCTGAACGTCACGGCCGTTGGTGACGTAGCTGATTGTCATTTCCAGACGAGCTCCTGTTACACTGTGTGTAGAATATGTTTGATTAGTGTTTGGAGCTTTTCATGTGATTAATGCATAATTAATACCTCCAAATTTTGGGAAATGCATTTTACCAAGACTTACATGAGGAGATCAATACCATTCTCGTGCTAATTATGTAGCTAGTGCCAACAGGCTATTAGTTTATTTTAGCATAAAACAACAGGAAACAGCTCAAACAAACAAAATACAACATTTTCATTAGTGAGTTTTAGAGGTGCTGGTATGATGACTTTTTACCTTTACATAGCTCTGGGCTAGATGTGCCCCCTGCTTCCCAGCCTTTTTACTGAGCTAAGCTAACCATCTCCTAGATCTAGTTTCATATATACATCATTCTGCTGCAGGAATGACGTATTTTTGTTGGTCAATCTGGAAGTTAGCATCACCCTGGTCCCCTCAACAAGAAACTAATAGGATTTTTACATTGGCTTTTGGATTACTGCAGAAAAGAGGAAAAGATCTGTGACGAACAAAAGTGTATGATACTGATATGATACTTCAGCACGATTTGACAAAAGAACACCACTTTATGATTTTTGAAGCCTCAATACAATCACCAGGAGTAAAAAGCTAATGTTACGCTATTAAAGAAGTACACCACGGTCAAATCGTTTCCGCGTCACCGCTACTGAACTTCAAACTTGTAGTTTAATTGACCTCTTCTGTAAAAGCCTTTCCTCCTACAAAGTTAGTAACAGTTTGCAAGAGAGCAAGTCTAAACACTACGAGGCTGTAAAGGCTGACCTGTGAGTGCTGGTGATGACTTTAACATCCCAGACCACCTCTGTAGTTTCATTTAGCCGCTTGTTAGTAACTGCCTTTGTTAAGACACGTAAAAGCTTAAAAAATCATGACTGGGGCATTAACTGACATATTTTATGTCGTAGAATGAAACATAAAAACGTCTTGAGCTTGTGTTAACTACAGACCTTATTTCAAGCTTCTAACCATAAAGCCCATTGACTTCAGGATGAGAGAACCAGAGGTGCTAAAATGCAAACTTATTTCTGGGTTTTTAGGGCTCATTCCTGCAGCACTCTATTTAGCATATAAACATGAGAGTGGTCAAATTTCTCTTCTAACTCTCTGCAAGAAGCCACATAAGTGTATTTCTAAAAATTTCACACTAGTGTAAGTGTCATCTTCGGATATGAGATTAGAACATGTGCATGTCCTATTTGCTAATAATGGATCATATTTTACTCAGTTGTACTTATTCACCCTTGCATGAGGCTGTTTTCATGAGCTGTGATGTTGATCAGTACACAGTCTCCCTACGTGATACAGGATGTAGTACTCTCTGCCACATGTAGCCACATACACTACATGGCCAAAAGTATGTGAACATGTAAACAAAAGAATGTTTTCACCCCTTTATAAGGTCTTTGGTTCACCCATTGCACCTATATGGTATTATTAATTATTAAGAATCAACATTAATATGCTGCTATAACTGATGAGCGTCCAGTGTTCTGGGAAGGCTTTTCATAGAATTTAGGAAACTGGCTGCAGGCATTCAGCCACCGGAGCATTACTGAGGTTGGGTACTGATACTTGGCGATAAGGCCTTTGCTCGCAGGCATTATCAATTTCAAGTTCCTCCTCACCAAACTGGGAAAACCTTTTCTGCATGGAGCTGGCTTTGTGCAGAGTGGCATTGTCATTTTGAAGAAGGAAACATTTTAGACTCTATTGTCTAAAATTTCTTTGTGTGCTGTGGCATTGAGATATCTCTTAATTGGAACTAATGGGCAGAGCACAAACCATGAAAACAGCCCCAGGGCAAAAGCATACTATGGTATGTGCACAAGTGTGTCAGCATACAGTTTTGCCTATATAATGTACAAATATTATTTATTAATGCTTATCATTTGGCTTCAGATCTTCCTGGTCAGAGTGTGTGTCAGCATTTAGCAAGGAGCTTGTGAAATCCCGAATCTTTGTCTGGGGAAAGTCACATTCCCTGTCCAGAGATATTTAGTATTACTAAAGGATCTCCAGTTTTTACTGGAGTGATTGTAATGATTTCTGTCCTGTTCCAGGTCTACCCCCTGATTATTATAGACCACACACATCCCAGTGGGAGCAGAAATTACCAAGCAACTAACGTATACTGATTTTCTGTGACCCCCTGTGTCCTCTGTTAAATCCTCTGTTCCTCTGTAATTCACTGGAGTTAAAAAAAAAAAGGAATACAGTCACCAGTTAATAAGGCACACTTAGCCTAAACTAATGCAGTCTAATACAGCATACCTGCAATAAAGCCTACCTTCATGCACCACAGACTGCAGCTTCCACAGTGACCATCAAGTTGAATCAACACTTCAACAACAAGTGAACATAACGTCCTTCATCAAAATAGGATTTATTGCAGGGCAGTTGTAGTAGACTACTTTTATTTTGGTAAATAAACTAGCAACTCTGCCAACCTGCCTTCCCAACCAAGACTAGATTAAAGTGATTTCTGGGCAGGAATGAAAAATATTTATGTCATCCAAAGAAGAGAATATCGGGGACAAGGCAACAAATGTGGGGATGATTGTAGGAAAATAATAATAATTATATTTAATAAGATAAATAAAACATGCTGAAGCACCTGGGTGTTTTATACAGTTGGAGTAGACTGATGATTTTGATGTCTATGATCATTAATCAGTAATTTACAATTTGATATACAGAATCTGATCAAAGACAGTTTTATGCATTTATTTGCTGAACAGAAACTGTAGTGGACATGTTTGCAATTGTTTTGAGGGGAAACAGTAAATCAGCCATCCACTAGAACTGCTCCCTGCCAACATCCTCCACGTTTGCTTTATGGCAGTTACCCTGCAGATACTTCGTGGTGAGCTTTACACTCCTGGATGTGTAGGATGAATCTACAGCTCCAGCCTGGTTGTCTTTTGTGATCCAGCCTCATCCGTGTGTGTATTTGTGCATGTTTCTCCGCCTCTGTATGTGTGCATGCCCCCATGTGTGTTTGTTTGGTGGCTGTGTGGCAAGTGAAGGTAAATTGCTGTGATTATGTGGCAGTAATTGAACAGGGATGGTGTGTTTAATTGAGTTGTTGTGTCCTGATGTTTCTCTGTAGTAGCAGGAGCCGCCGCGCTGACAGGTGCCTCGTCTCGCCTCGCTGAGATTAGAGTTTTTTTATACACCGTCACGTAGGCTTTGTTGTGTCTTTTTTAGCCGTCTTTCTGTGTGTTTTGGCTTAATGGTGTTTGTTTGGCTGAGGGATATGTGTGTGTGTGTGTGTGTGTGTGTGTGTGTGTGTGTGTGTGTGTGTGTATGTGTGTATGTGTGTGTGTGTGTATGTGTGTATGTGTGTGTGGGGGTTTTTCTATTGCAGCAGGTAGAGGGAAGCGTGCGGTTTATGAGATGCTTCTCTCAGCTCTGACAAGTTATGCACATACTGTTTATAAGGATGTATAGTTTTGAATTTGTGTGTGTGTGTGTGTGTGTGTGTGTGTGTGTGTCTACCTGTCTGTCAAAGTGTGTATATTCATGCTTACTTCCAAGCACGCATGTATAGTTGTGTGTCAGTGTCAGTATATCTGTAAGTGTCCTTTGGGTGTGACTAGGAAACTGTACATGTATCCTTGTGTGTTTGTGTCATTTCTGTGCGTCTGTATACAAATGGTATGTGCATGTGCTGTATGCCAAAACATGTGTGTTATGTGCGTGTGTGTTATGTGCGTGTGTGTTTGTGTGTGTGTGTGTGTGTGTGTGTGTGTGTGTGTGTGTGTGTGTGTGTGTTTGTGTATATGTGTGTGTGTGTGCGTGTGGCTCTATCTGATCTGCCTCCTGGGCTCTATGGCCCAAATCAAATGGTAGGAAACATCAATTTCACCATCCCCTCTCCTCCTCCTTCTCCCCCCTCCCCTCCTCTTTCCTTGTATAATTTCTCCCCTCTTCCTCCTCTCCTCCCCTCCAGCTCCTCTCCTCCTTCTCTCCTCCCTTCCTCGGTGTATTGCTCTCTGCGGAGGTGTGATTATGCTACTCCTCTGAGCACCAGTGATCTAAGGGTTCAGTGTGTGCATGCATGTGTGTATCTGCGTGTGTGTTTGGTGACTGGTTGGTGATCTGAGCAGCCTGGCGCTGGGTATTGTGCGGCACAATTCATGGACGACGTCTCCAGATGAATGCCTCCATTCACAATTACAGCCTCTCCATTAGCTGCAGCCCTCACCGCCTTGTTGTTGTCTTTTCTTCTTCTCTGCAAAAAAAAAAGAGAAAAAAAAGCAATTAAAGCAGGACAAAAACAAGCTAGAGCACAAGCAGAGTACCTGGAAAAGGAAAAAAAAACAGTAAGGGAAGGGGTGTGTGTGTGTGCGTGTGTGTGTGTGTGTAAGGAGGTGATTTTTCAGCTGGGGTTCACACTACACACTATCTCTGTTTTATTCTCAAGAAAAAGCCTCCTGGATTTATGTGAACATTCATTCATTCGCATGACTGCAATCTCCTCTAAGAGACTCACACAACTACTCAGTGTCTGATATGTATTTTTTATTACTCTTCTACTGTAAGTGTGCTTGTCTTACGGTCCCAGATCAGATTTCATTCACAAGCAGGGGAAGTTGAGGAAACCCCTTTAAAGGGACATTTTGGCGCTGCTGTTCTGGGAGGAACAGGTGTAGGATTAGAGCTTTTATTTATGCTTAAATCAAAGTAAACACTGGTTGTGTGAGTTGTTTTTTTTTCTTTTTCAGTTTCACACTTTACAGTGTCTCCCTGCGTAACACAACCCTTCAGAGCTACTCAACCTGCCTGTTTGTTGTGCATGTGTACATGCAGCTAGCATCATGATCCAATGGCCATAGTTACTATGTCATAAAAATACCACATTCACCTTTTTATTTTAGTCACCACGCATTTCCTTTTTACAATAAAATATGTTTTGCCATTTGGGTGTTGTTAATGTGACCTAGCAGCAGTAGCATTAGCAATGTGGCAAAGTAATAAGTCACTATAACCAGTACAAGTACAACTCAGCCCTCGTGTGGGAAAGGAGAAATCTGCTACTGCCACTAAAAACTACTATATAGGGAGTTAATTACTGATTGTAAATACAGTTAATAACCAATGCTGAAAACAAAGCCATTCATAAATTGTATCAAAAAAACATTTGATCTTATGAAAATCTTAAGGATTGTAACTTTAAGTACTGTATAAAATGTAACTTAGCAAAACTTAGCAAATACTGACAGATTCAAGGGTTTTAAGTCAACAAAAGAGACCCTGAACACCCTGTTCTGGTTTTTATTCTTTTATTTTTATCTTTTCATCTCTTTCTCCAACCCACTTGATGCATTTAGGGGCCTAACACGGGTTTCACCCTTTTGGAAACTTTCTAAACATTTGTGAAAAACTTACTTGACATTTGGATAAAAACGTAACTATTGAGGCAGACAGTGCCAAACAACACTTTAACAGTAGTTCTATGCTTTCTCTTTTTGTACTCCAGAGAGACCCCCGCAGAGTATTGTGTCCATGGGGTCGCGTCACCCTGTCCCTCACAGGGGGGTGGACCAGAGGGACTGTTGCCCCCCTCTGGACCTGATTCAATGGATCTACCAAATGGAGAGAGACAGGAGGGTGCGGGCGGCTGATATCACCGTACCAGCCAGACCCAAGGTACAGTACTATACACAGACCTGGAACACACGTTTCACACATCACACACTGTGATTTACTATTCCAATAAATCACTGGCGCCACCTAATTTCCTATGGATTTCAATTTCCCTCTGGACATATCTGCATTGATCAACTTCAGGTGTAAGGATGTGCCAGGCGTCGCTCACTGTGACACTGAAGAATGGCTCACAGGTCTCAGCCATGTGTGTGTGTGTGTGTGTGTGTGTGTGTGTGTGTGTGTGTGTGTGTGTTGTGTGTGTGCCTTTCTACGTGTGCGTACGTGTATGAAAGAGGGATTTGTGCAGATGCAGCATTTTCTGTTGAACACTGTCATCACCGTCAAGGCTTTAGGATACAAATCCTTGAGTCTGAGTAATAACATCTGAAAATGTCAGAATCATACAGACAGAGATAGGGATCAGACAGTTGAATCAAGACTTGAGATATTGTTATTCTGATCATATCTGCTCATACACTGAGTCTAAGCCTGATTATAAGGAACAATTAAATATCATTCTTGCTTCTCCAACAGTTGTGACTGCAGAAAAAAAGACGAGGGTATGACTCCCTTTTGAAATTAGAGGGCATTTTGTGCTCTGCTTAATCATCTTCCGGCTCAGCGTTTGAACTGAAACAAATATAATTCTCTTTCAGACTCAGGATTATGCTCTCACAATCATCGAAGCCTTCTGTCTGTGTCCTTTATGCTGCATTATCAGGCCAATTACAGCTCTGACAAAAAAGTGCCGGTGTACGACAGGTAGCTCTGTTTGTGTGCATGTTGCTGCCCGACATGTCCTTGCAGGGGTACATGGTCCCCGGGCCTGTAGATGAGTTTTGTAGATGAGTTTTGAGCCGGTGTTAGGAGGCAACGACGAGCCCTGACAACGTCTTTACCCCGAGTTCCTCCCCTAGAGGCAGATCTGAATGGATCGTAGAGGCTAGGAGGAGAAATAAATTGGAGAAAAGGATAAATCGATGCTTGGCGGAGAGGCAAACAGACCTTCCAACCCCCGGCCCAGACACACACACACACACACACACACACACACACACACACACACACATGTACCACAGCGTGGCTTTTTTTCCTTGGGCTGTATTGGATTGGTATGCAGAGCTGAGGAGAGAGACGCTCAGAAAAGACTTGGCCTACAAATGATGTCCTTTGTTTGATCCATTAGGTTGGGGGGTTGGTTGGGGGGATGGATGGGGAGGGTCGTCCCACAGAGACAGTGGAAGGGCTGGGAAACAAACATCTCTGTCTGTGAGCCTCGCTCTCCCTCTCTCTCCTTCACTAACAGCTTCTCATCTAAGGGAGGAGAAAGAGATCAGCTCCAGGAAAAGCTGGTTATCATCTGTTTCTGTTGATGAGTTAGAGGGCAGAGAGGATATACTGTAGGTGTGTGTGCATTCCACTGCTCAGATACATGCTAAATTTACCCGTCCAAAGCTTTCAGTCTGAAGGATAGTTCCAGTTTATTTCTACTTGTATATTATTTTTTGGTAGCTTTGGTCATTCCCGGGACTAATAATAACACTGTGCTCACCGGGTTCATTCCTGACAACTGGGATCAACACGAGCAGTCAGTCAGGTTTGTTATAGAAATGATGGCCAAAACTGCAAAGCAGAAAAAAGGATCCTTAATGATCTTTTAAGACTAAGAGAGCATATAATTTGACCTTAGTGCGCCATGAGCTGCTTTAGCAACTTGTTAGCATGCTGATGCTAGCACTTAGAGCTGCTAGCTCGTTTTATTTCAGGAACACAGGAAGACTAAACATTTCAATTCTTAAGTCAAACAAGTGTATTTTTCCTGTGGAGAAAGGCACATCCCCCTTATACCGGGCCTGGACCGCTGATTTTACGGTTTCTGGCATGAGGCCTGTTATCGGGTTTATAAGGCAAACTTATATCAAATCTGAACTACAACCTCAGTCCTTACTTATGCTTAGGTTTTTTGCTCCATCGCTGCTCTTCCTATCTGCGCTCCACCACACTATTTCTATTTCTGCTATTTCTGAGACATACACTATTCTGAGCTCTTCACCAGCAACAGCATACATCGCCATTTATTTTGGCTTGGGAGTTCTCTTTTCACTCCATGTCTTTTTATAGTTTTGTCGTTCATACTGTACGCCCCGCTGTGCTTCTATTTTCATGAATGCTGTGAGAAATAATTGAAAGCGCCGTGTACGCTGCCGTCTGTTGCAGCGCTCCCACTTCCTCATGCCTTGTAAATACTGTATCACTGAAACCCCCGCTGTACGCTGCCGGCTCGGGATTCCTCACAACTCTGAGACGTCAACACTCACAGAAAACTTGAGCCAAGATCAAATCATAACTGGAATCTGAACGTCACTGCTGTGGACAGACCCCGGTTTTGATTGATTTCAAATTCAGCTGTTTGTCCTTGTCTTTTTCCTTGAGAAAACAAGAGTTGAATCAGATTTGTCTGAACAGCTCATGTCCTGTTTCTTCTTCTGCGAGTGTTTTCTCAATTTTTCTTTTCACCCGTGACATCCATAAGGAGGGGGAAAAGGATGTCAAAGGAGTCACAACCCCTGCTGCAAGTGGTGCTGGTGTGAAATGCAACAGACGGAGGACCTCAAGGAGTCTTAACAAGAATGAATAATGTACCGCAACAACTATAAATAAAATCAAGGCTTTTTAGAATTAGATTAAAGGGCCTCTTCACAGATTTATCACGTGGCTGACAGTATACTACTAGTCATGTGGGGGTTGTCTGTGGCTCTGGAGGAGCTGTTTGAGAAAACAACCCCTCATGATGTCATCAGATTTAGTCCAGATACTGTAGTCAAGTTTCCAACCAAACCTAGTGCAAATTTTAACCTGATTTCCACAACACATGTATGGAAACACATTTAGGGAGTGTTTCTGTCCAGTCTCTTAGTATTTTAAAGAAGGTTACAGTTTTTATCATTATTATGTGATTTTATGAATTAGATAAAAGTATGTTTTCATTCTCATTGTGTTAAGCACATTTGGAACCAAAATGTCTGTGTGGCTGCTTTTACATCTGAAACAACTGAAAATTGATTAGTTGTTCAACAGAAAAAAAAAATCAATAACTGTTTAATTATCGATTAATCGTTTGCTTCATGCTTTTTTTTTTTCTTGC
Organism: Seriola aureovittata; assembly: GCF_021018895.1. Classification (NCBI taxonomy): domain Eukaryota; kingdom Metazoa; phylum Chordata; class Actinopteri; order Carangiformes; family Carangidae; genus Seriola; species Seriola aureovittata. The sequence continues at coordinate 23,414,730 of NC_079370.1, read as the reverse complement.
TCAAATAGTCAATATTCCTTAGGTCCAACTCCTTAATTGTTGAAGGTTCTCTGCTTCTATTTGTGTTATGTGGTAGTAAACAGAGCATCTCTGGGTTTTGGTCAGACAAGACAAGAAAAGGTAAATTGAAGGCTTTAGGAAAAGATTCATTCATTATTTTATGACATTTTGTAGATGAATTGATTAAATGATTAATTGAGAAAAATAATCAGCAGATTATCTAATATTGAAATGAACTGTTATAGCCGTAGTTGCTTCTCTGTATGCTTCTCATGTTAGTTTGTGTAGACCAAGTTTCCTCGTGTCATAGCAGGTGTTCATCACCCATTTCATGTCCAACAGTTACAGAAGTCCTCCGTGAGACCTGCAGCTGGGGAGGAGCTTCACCAGACTGACACCATCTCAGATGAAGTGATCAGAGAGATCAGGTCCTCACCATCGCAGATCCTCCAGGATGTCGTCATGGCGGAGGTGCAACAGTCGGACTCTTCAGATCCTGGAGGCGGAGGAACTGTGAGCAGGGAGGCAGTGGGAAGGGACGGGGCAACGGGTAGGGAGGTGTAGAAACAAATATGAGCCATGGCTAAATAAAGACTGTTATTTCCCACAGTGCAGCACGCCAACTGATCGTGAATCAATTCCATGTGCTGTGTTTGGACTGTGTGGCCTCAGTGTCAGCAGAGATCATTTATTGTAGATTCCGAACTTGGCTTTAAAACTCAATCCCTCTCACTGCCACAAAAACACACACAAACATATAAATCCTTCCCCAAAAACAAATAGTCCCAGGAGCGGGCCTCTGCGCTCATCTCCACTCTTCGTTTACCTCTGGATGTTGCAAAGGTTGTTGAAAGATATGTTTGTCTTTTTCCACTTCAGTGAAGGGTGAATTCAGCTCAGTGCAATAAGAAATGGATTACCCATTTATTAAAGGGGCTGTGTCACTCCTCATTGAGTTGGACAAATAACAAATTAATTTCTAGCCGCCTAATTTCTCTCTGTTCTCCACTGAATTTCCGATAACATTGAATTACTGATCACAGCCATGTGAGCTCCCTCAACTTTTTATCAATTCATTAAAAATATGCCACAGTGGAGATGCTACAGAGGAAATTCTCTCCCTTTTTTTTCTGCGCCACCACAACACTGTATACAAAGACGAACCAAGTGAGGTGTTTCTCTGAACTGCACCAGAAACCATCACAGAAAGTGTTGGAAAAAGTTGCCATTTTGAAATCAGGCAGAAACTTTTTAGCAGTGCGTCTCAGCATGAGACAAAGATGTCAGAGTTAAAGCGCCTTTTCCCCAGTCAAGTGCAGGTCTGTAGGTATAGTGGCATTTTGTAAAGTAGCAGTAGTGTATTGACAGGGCAGTATTGATGTTTCAATTAGAGCAGCGTTACATAGTGCCGCAGCATGGTAACATGGTGCGTCTCCTGCCATCTGCTCTGCCTCCACGTCTGATGAACGAGGCACGTGGGGCTAATCGAGCCGCACATGAGCGATGGGACCGCGAGATCTGTCACACACACACACACACACACACACACACACACACACACACAAACACACTTATCCTATACGCACGTCCTTATGCAGAAAAATGGGGAGGGGGGAGGACGAGGGAGAACTCCTCAGCCCTGCTGTTTAAACAGCCTTCAGAAAGCTTGTGATTCCTCCCCTTCGCCTTTCACATGTGCCACAGGAGCAGCCAGCAGGTTATTTCTCTGACAAGGAAACAGGCAAAACGCAGCAGATGCACAAGTTAAAAATCTTCAAAAGCTCATCTGACAGAAAGACAAAAAAAAAAAAAGGCACCAGCCTCTGCCAGGTTTTCTCGTGCTGGGACGTCTGAAATAACAGTGTGCATTATGCCTGGCATTATTGCCTGCCAAACCACACGAATCAAAGACCTCATTGTGTGGATTACCTCGTTAATCTGTTGATGCCATTAAGTAGTATTGCAGGTGATAATGTGCCAGTTTTTTTTTCTCTCTCTCTCTCTCTCTTTCTCTCTCCTCTCTTATTGGGGAGGTGTAGCGTTAGGTTGGTAATCTGCTTTAAATGCTTTCTGGGGAATGAGACGCGCTGAAACCCAGCCAAGAGAACTCTGCTATCGTGAAGAGCTTTCTCTTAATACAGCACACAGAGGGGACTGACTGACTGAGGCTGCGGCACTAATGCCAACAGGGAAGAGCTGGTGAGCTACACGCCCCACGCCACTTGTTGAAATATATGACTGTATGAATAATGAAAGAGGAAAAGGAAAGTGATAGTGCTAAAGCAGTCCCACAATGACATCCATCACAGAAATGCCTCATTGCTCTTCTTCTTCTTCTTCTTTGTCTGTTTCCTCCTGCGAAAAACTCACAAGTTGTGTCTCTCTGGTGGAGTTAACCAAAGCTGTGCTCCCTGCCTGGCCGAGCTCATACACTTTAGAGGTGAAACCAGAAAGAGAGAGAGAGAACGATAAAGAGACAGAAAGAGAGAAAGACAGAGGGAAAGGGACAGAAAGAGAGGTAATCCTCCCTTTTTTCTGCTCCCCGGGGTGGTCTCTTCATCCAGGGCCTCAAAGAAGGACAGAATACACCTCCCCACTACAATGGAGGGGACCCACAGGGGCTGTTGCTATCTGAGTGTGTGTGTGTGTGTGTGTGTGTGTGTGTGTGTGTGTGTGTGTGTGTGTGTGTGTGTGTGTGTGTGTGTGTGTGTGTGTGTGTTTCTGTGTGTGTGTGTGTGTGTGTGTGTGTGGTGGGGGTGCAGCTTTAAGCAGGCCTTTGAGTGGCCTAATTGCATTGGAATACAGCAGTCTGAGAGCTGGCTCAGATCACGGCGGGCTGCTGGAGGGGTTAGCGCCCGCACCTCGACATCCACACTCAGCAAAAGAGCCCCGGCACAATGCACACAATTAATGCTCTCCCTCTCGTTAACTCTCTCCCCACTTTTTGTCCTCTCCTACTTTTCTCCCATTCTCCTCCTTCTCACCCCATATCTTACTCTCTCTCCTCTCGCGCTCTTGTTCCCTCCCCTCCCCCCTGCCCTCCCCATCCCCTCCCCTCCTTCGCTCCCCTCACTATGTCGTCACTCGCCCACTGTATTAATCCTCCCATACAGCCTGTCAATCTCCCTCTCTTTGATGCACACAAAAATTACAGTAAGGATGAAAGGCGTGGGTAGGCTCTCGTTATGTAAGACTTGAAACGGGCCTTAGCGAGGATATTTGATATCTGAACAGCTAATCTGAAATAAAGCCTCAACAACATGACATCTCTGCTATTATGATCTGTGCCTGATGAAAAAAAGTATTGTTTTGTTTTTAACTATATATATTTGACAGTCTGCAGTAGCAAAACAAGTTACCTTGCTGTAACACAGGATATCTTTTGAAGATACAGTTTTATAAATTGAAGGACATCGGTTCAATTTTTGTGATTTCTGATGTTGTATCTGCTCAGGTAGAAGCCAGACAAGTCAAAGCTGTGACAGGTGGTGGATGTGAGTTTGATTGTTCCATAAAGATTAGACTATAATAAATGAGTAATGCTTCAACAGGGATGTTTTGTGTCTTTGTGGCAATAAATACTAAATTGTTAAGATCTTATTGTACTTACTTGGATTTTATATCTTATAATAATAGTCCAGACATCATAGTAATAAGGGCCGAGATCCGAAACAAAGTAAATTGAGAAGAAATTAAAGTATTTTGATAATCAATTAACTTTTGGACTTTTTGTTTAGAGATAAGCGATTTAAAGAAATCACCTTGGGCTGATTCCTGTCCGGACATGTTTTAGGACATATAAAAAAAAAAACAGCTTGGAATAATAATTTGTGTCTGATGTGGTTTTTGCAGACGGACTTCTCTTAAATTGTTAAAAATTCTTAAAATCATACACCCACCCTTTCTCCCTCATTGGAAAATATGAAAATGCAAATATTTCAACTGCTCAGCACAAGATCCTGTTTCACTGAAAAGTCCATTCTCAGTCTGTGTACACTGGAGATTCAAGTTTACACACCGGAGTTGTGTAAAGTTGCGTATTGGACCGTGATTGGCTTGAGTCGTGACGTCACAAAATCCTGCTTTTACACGCGTGTTAAACTGAGATTTAAGGTGAGCTCAGAGAAACTTTCCCCCTTCAGCAGATGAATGTGAAAAAAGCCATCTACTGTCAACTCTGCACATTCGTGATCCTGCACAGTGACGACCAAACATCCAAATCAAGGTACTAAAGTAAAACACATTTTTGAGGGGATGGGGACTTTAAAAATGTTATCTTGGGAAATTTTCACTATTTCCTGAATAAATGACAGATTGATATATGATGGGAATCGACATGAACTGCCGCCCTACATGCTGTAATTTTCCAGTGGGCTTTGTAAAATCCCAGTTAAAGTTATTAGACATGGACCACAAGTTACTGTCTTCCCTGCACAGTAGATGGTTCATTATATGGGTTAATATAGTCAGACACACAGACACATCCTGGTCTCTCTGCTCCAGTTTAAATCCAACTATCCCTGTCTTTAAATGGGTCTCAGTGGACTGTGTGTGTGGACCAATCAATGATTTTAAAAACATATCATATTTAACCATCCCCTCCTTTGATTTTCTTTATTACACGAGCTGTGTCTTAATAAAATCTAATTATTTCCGCTCACAGGACGCTTTCTGGTGAGAAATTGGCAGAGGGATGTGAGCTGATGTATGGGGAGACAGTCGCTTAATTAGAGCGTTAGAAATTGAATCTTTACAGCACACGGGTCATATAATTATCCTACTGTTAATTTAACGCTTACATTCTCTGCTGTTCATTTTTATTCCCTTAAATGTAGTGTGGCAGCGGCCCTCAGCGCTCAGCGCTGGGTTTCTACAGTACGAGAGGAGGCAGCATGGCCCCTAACATTGGCCCCTCTGAGCGACTGAATTACTGAGGACCCTGCAGTCCAAATAACAAGGCTCGCATCATTTATGCATTGTTAAGCCATGTAATTGAAACGAGCCATAGTTTGCATATTACACCATTAAAATAATGTGCTTTGCGTTTCTCCCAACACGACTATTTAAGCCTGTGTGGCGATGTGGTAATTCCTTGAATTACAGCCTAATTACCACAATGTTCTTTTGATTTGGCCGATTTCAATGTTACGCCACAATAATGTTCAATATTACCAGAATGAATTACTGAACCGTGCCTGGAAACTTTTCCTCGTATGACTTAAATCCTGGCGGCTTCATGTGCTGTCAGTGCAGCTGGATTCACATCCATAAAGGATTATTAGCCTATGAAATGAGATCCATTAAAGACCCAATCAGTAATACTTAATTGAAGAGCTGGAGTGATACATGGAATACGAGCATTTTGTCTGATTCTCAGCTGATTCTATAGCTGGGGTTTACATCACTGTTTATGTTTAGGTGTTATTATTGAAAACTGACTAACAACCACAGAAAGCACGACTGATTTATAATTGCTATTGTTTACTGTTTGTCCCTGCAATAAAACACGTGCCTGTTAATTACAAATTAGAGTAATATCATATATGTAAATTTTTTGTATTTTTGGGGGACACAATGCACCTTTAAAGTATGAATATAACAAACAACGCCTTTAATATACAATTAGATGGCTGTTAATTTGCTCTAAGGTAAATCTAAATATCTTATTCATCCTTGTGAGGAACATCAGTGGTTGAGTTTTTATTTGGCCACTAAAGCAGCATCAAGACATCCAGAGAAGCTGTGACTTAAATCAGTGTGTGAGATTAATCCAGGTCATAAAAAGCAGAGAATAGAGAACGTCTTACAATTAGCACTTGCCCTTTGTTACACGCCACTGTATTGTGCTCAGACCTCAGTCTATACACACGACATGTGTCCCTGTGTGAACTTTTGGAATAAATTAACATTGCTAAGAATGAATTGGTGGGTGTGAATATTCAGCATGTCGACTTCTCTGTTTTCACTGCACAGTTTGAATATTTTTTGGTGAAAATATTTCTTTAATAACTGCTTTTTTATTGCCTTTTAATTTTACTCCTCGGTCCAAGTTATTAAAGAAAATGTTTAATTACAGTTTCAGTCATTTGCATAGTTTAGAAGTTATAAATTGTGGATATTGAAGAACTGTCTGCACTGATTTATAGGTTTAATTTGTGGGCAGTATGTATTACTTTATTTCTGGTGGATTGAATTGTTATAGGCCTTAAACTAACTAAAAGTGCCTTTTAATTGCATATATACAGTAGGAATTATTAATGCCTTCTAATATTCAGAATTAAGGGTTTGCTTCAGAAGTTGGAAAGTAGAAACACACTGCTGCCCTGCAGAAGTCTGCATTTGAAGTTTTGTTTGTAATTTTTCTCACAGTTTGCTTCATTTCACTGGAGTGTGAGGAGCAGCTTTGAGGACAGGCATAATCTCTCTCATCTTTTTCACTTTTTCTAGCCCTTTCTCCCTCTCAGGGCCCTGTGCTCTTTACTCCTCCCTCCTTTATCCCAGCGAAGGCTTTGTCCCCGCAGCAGAGAGCCTCTCTAAATAGAGGCCTTTAGATAGTCCAGGAGCGGGGTGGAGGTGGAAAGGGGGGGTGGGGGTGCAGCGACGCGACTGCCGTTGTTTCATTTACCTCTCCCTATGGCAACCAGCAGCGGACGGCCAGGAATGTCCCCTCTCTGGACAAAGTCCTGGTCCCTGAAGCTGACACCGGGGGACGACAGCTGGGACGGGATGGAAATCTGCCCTCCCTAGCCCGGACTGGAGGCCTGAGTCTAGACTTAATCCTCCTCTTCAGTTGTGTCTGTCCTCACTTTAGTGGACGATGAGCATCCAGAGAGGTTTTTCTCACAGTTAGCTCTAAAATAGCTGCATAGAAAATCATTTCTAAATCTCTTGGTGATGTAAAGAATCCTGGAGGGCTCTCAGTACTGTTTGTCCCAAACAGGTCCTTCACAGCGCAGGACACAAAATCTTCCAAAGTTCATTTATTATAGGAACTTTTTTGGAACTAAATAGCTTATTTTAAAAAAAAAGTCTTTATAGTCATTCATGATATAGAACCTCAGCTTCAGTCCAGGGACCCTCCTTTTTCTGTGTGCAGCCACTCCTACTGAGACTGGATTGTAAAATTAACTTTACAGCCCTGTTGGGCACCAAAGTTGATTTGTTTACTTTATGGACTGTTAAAGGGACTGTCTCTCATAAGTCAAAACATATGAAAGATGTCCACATTTAGGCTGCAACACTTCACTGGGGGAAAAAAATACACTATCTCCACTTTTACAAGCATCGATTGGTGTTTGAGAAAGTTTAGATAATTCTGGCATGAACAGCAGGATTTATAAAAGATTCGTGCACACTAAAGGGAAAATAAGAGACTTTACACTGATGTTTACAGCCTCAGTGTAGGTGTCAGTTTTTCAAATGACAAACTGCTCCAACAGACTGTAAAACTTTAACCTGTATGTTCTCAACACAGAGCAGGTGCACACATGAGAGAGCTGCATGAGCTCCAGCATGGTCCATTTCACTCAGCTACAATTGAATCTAATTTTTTTTTTTTTAACGTTTTATTACAAGGAAGATTTAAATAAAAATTAATTTGATTGAAACGTGTCTGAGCGTTTTCCTTCGTGATATATCTCAATTTAGAAACTAGTAATACCAGTAAAACAAACTAGTTTTAAATGGTTTTATTCCTACAATGCACTATACGTCTTAGATCTCAAACACACAGTGATGACAGTCTCCTATCTGTCGTTATTTCAACATGCCAGATGTTTTAAACCCGGTTAGAATAAATTAGATTTCCAATTATTTTTGTTACTTTGTTGCACAGGTGCATTAAAATGTCATGTTTTCATTCGTGTTATCTTCACTTTAAAGTAATGGTAGATTGATAGACTATACAGAGACCCTCAATTTTCTAAGACACAAATGCTCAGTCATTTCTTTCATACACACAAAACACTGCACAAATAACACAGTCGGATTAATATGAATACACAGCACTGCAGAAAAACACTCATCTGTGATTTTTCTAACAGCTCCAGACTGCAGCCTGTTATATATGGAGTGTGCAGATTACATGAATATGCTTCTGTGTAATCTGAATTCTAGCTCTTTGGTTAGATGAAAAAGTTGTCTAATCATATCAAGATGTTTCGCACAATAACAGAATTTTTACATCATCAACGTGCGCGTCAACAATTAACAACAGTCAACAATTAACAACAAACTTTAAAGTCTAACTTCAATAAATAATTCCACATCCTGCACATCAGAGCTGTTGTATTAATCTTCCCAACAGAGGGAATCCTGATCTCCTGGAACTAGACTACCTACAGCCTGAGTCTTGTTACAACATGATTATCAAAGTAAATCAACTGTATCTTACAGTTGCACTGCTGATCCCGGTGCTCCGTCTCCCCATGCTGCACTCCGGCTCTCCGCTTCCACGGGAGCCTCAACTCACACCTCTCCAACAAAGAGAGTAGTGTTTGTTGAGACTTCCCCGCAGCCAATCAACGCGCCGTTGCCCTTGGTAACCACGTCCATCATCTTTTGAGGTCCAATGAGGGGCGGGGGCGGGGCTGAGTCCAGGTGCGCCTCGGCGTAGACTTGGCAGAGCGCCTGGGAGCCGCCTGTGGGCAGGAGAGGATCTGTCAAATGCGAGGTTCCTTTAATAAGAGCGACCAGTCCGGCTCCGAGAGTCATGGCGACCGCAGCGTCTAACCACTACAACATCCTCACCTCCAGCGCATCCATCGTGCACTCGGAGCCCGGCAGCATGCAGCAAGCCACGGCGTACCGGGACGCACAGAGCCTGTTGCAGAGCGACTACCCGCTGCAGAGCAACAGCCACACGCTCAGCCACGCACACCAGTGGATCACGGCGCTGTCCCACGGAGAGGGAGCCCCGTGGTCCTCCAGCCCGCTCGGCGCGGAGCAGGACATCAAACCCGCGGTGCAGGGCGCCCGGGACGAGATGCACAACTCCAGCAGCAACCTTCAGCACCAGTCGCGGCCGCCCCACCTGGTGCACCAGACGCACGGGAACCACCACGACGGCCGGGCATGGAGAACCACCACCGCGGCGCACATACCAAGCATGGCGACGACGAACGGCCAAAGCCTTATTTACTCCCAGCCGGGCTTCAGTGTGAACGGGCTGATCCCGAGCAGCGGGCAAGGGATGCACCACCACAACCTAAGAGACAGTCATGACGACCACCACAGCCCGCACCTCAGCGAACACGGCCACCCTCCGTCCCAGCATCAGCACCAGCACCGGCCGCAGAGCCACCACGACCACTCGGACGAGGACACGCCGACTTCGGACGACCTGGAGCAGTTCGCCAAGCAGTTCAAACAGCGGAGGATCAAGCTGGGCTTCACGCAGGCGGACGTGGGACTCGCCCTGGGGACCCTGTACGGAAATGTGTTTTCCCAAACCACCATATGCAGGTTTGAGGCCCTGCAGCTCAGCTTCAAAAACATGTGCAAGCTGAAGCCTCTGTTGAACAAGTGGCTGGAGGAGGCGGACTCCACCTCGGGCAGCCCGACCAGCCTGGACAAAATCGCCGCGCAGGGGAGGAAAAGGAAAAAACGGACTTCAATCGAGGTAAGCGTAAAGGGAGCTTTGGAGAGCCATTTTTTGAAGTGCCCTAAACCGGCAGCGTCGGAAATAATCAGCTTGGCGGACAGTCTGCACCTGGAGAAAGAAGTGGTGAGGGTTTGGTTTTGTAACAGGAGACAGAAGGAGAAACGCATGACCCCTCCCGGAGGAGCTCTGCCGGGGAGCGAGGATGTGTACGGGGACACGCCGCCGCACCACGGGGTCCAGACCCCGGTCCAATGAACTCTGCTGGACCGCTCCTCCAGGACTTGTTTATCCTTTTTATTTATCCCCAAGGTTATATATAAATCACTGGACTATGAAACGATATAGTGGGTGTTTTATGTATAATAGATTGCAGTGAGTACTTACACAATATCTGCAGTGAATATCTGAGAAATGGAAAATGAGTGAGGGGAGGACAGGACATTTTTTCCTTCCCCAGAGCTAAAGGAACATAAGCCTGTGTTGTGTTCTCCGAGGATACATGCCCAGCACTGTGACTCCAGTCGACGCAGTTTCAAGGTGTAGCCCCTATTGTGTATTGAAATCATACTTGACGAAAAAAAAGAGGGGAGGGGATGGAGGGTACCTGGCTTCAGACGAGAGAGCATAGCCGAATGGTTTCCATTTGCCACTTTTGTATCAAACTCAACACATTTTTTTTCCTGTGCGTAAAAGGGAAAGCAGAGGCAGAGGCGTTTAGTTTTGTAGCTCTAAATTGTGCGTCCAGCAGTGGTGGGTGGGTGTGTGGGTGGGTGGGTGGTGCAGTGGGGGTCAAAGGAGCTGCGTTAATGGAGTAAACTGGAGGCCAGTAAAGGCTGCAGCCCCAGTCCAGTGGAGTCCAGCTGAGGGTGAGCATCGCCCGAGTCCCATCTGTCAGCCAGGCAGCACAGAGCCGCTCTGCATTCAAACACTGCTGGGAAACTGCAGGCCACTCAGCTGTTATTTATTCTGTGAGGACTGTGGTCTGGATTTAGTTATCAACACAGATTATTATTATTATTATTATTGTTAATTATTATTATTATTATTATTATTGTTATATGTGTGCAGCTCACTGGCTGAACTCTTCAGTAATTGGCCTGCGTGCAGTGATGTGGTTAAAAGTGTATGACCTCTACCATAAGTCAAACAGCAGTAGGCTCTAAACAAAAAGTCCATAATGTTCTTCAGAAAACCAGCGTTGAATAATTTTATTTCCCCCCCTCCGAGAGTCTCCCAGCTCCACGACAGGCTCCGTGGCGATTGATTGGATTATCTGGCACTTTTCCACAACAGGATGGGCTACAGATATATATCTACAAAAATATATGTCACCAACTCTCACAGAACATTTGGATCCACTTTTGTAAATATTGTATAACTTTAAAAGTCATGGCTTCATCCCTTTTTCTTTTTTTTATTTCTTCACTGGGGCACTTTTTGGATTGATGTTTTCAAAAACAAGCAGGTTGAGTTTTTAAAAATCCAGTTTTCATTCATAGCCTACCTACTGCCTTGTATCTGTGTGCTATTTAACGCTCGTTTTGTTGCCGAAATTATGCTCGTTTTCAGTTTAATAATTTTCTGTGGCGTGTTTTGTTTTGAGTCTAAAGATTTTTTTTTTTTAAATCCATGTGAAATTGATTTAATTTGTTTAAATTGTCTAAGGAGTTCTGTTCTGCCATTCGGTGTCTGCACTGAAATTACATTAGATTGTGTTTCCAATCAAAATATAGTGCTTGGAGAAGTGAATTCAGATGAATCGATAACACTACTGTAGTCCACAAATGAATCAGACCTAGATAAAGGATAAAAACAGCGATTACCATCAGGATTAGTTGGTTGGAATAGAAAGAAAAATAATAATAAGGCCTTTAAATTTCTTCCCAAAACACATTTTGGTGACATTCCAAAAATTGCAGCATATGATCAAAATTATTATTATTATTATTATTATTATTATTATTATTATTATTATCATCCATAGGGTGTTATTTTAATTTGTCTGTGAGCTCGTTGCCATTCATTTCATTTCAGCCATTTTGTTCATCTTCGTCTGAGTTGCTTTATTATGGGGCAAATTGTTTGTAGACCTTTAAATTTATTTCTTAGTTTTGTTAATGAGATTGTAATTTATTCTACGATGAGGTTTTTTTTATAGACGACACAAAGTGCGAGATATCTATATGAGATGACACCGAGGAGGCTTTTGTTTTGTAGGGGAGGAGGGAGACATATTTTTTATCTTTCAGCGGGATTGCCACAGCCTGGACTGTCACAGCTAAATGTATATACATCTTTTCTGCGTACAGTAGCTTGCTTTTTGTTTTATGCAAAGACAGATATCCAGGGATGTTTTTTTTTTCCTCTCATGTGGAAACAGCTTTTGTTTTTGTTTTTTTGTTGTTTTTTTTTTCTTCCTGATTTGTGTTCCACTGCAGAAAACAACAAGCAGAAACGATCTTGGCATTGGATTCTTTCCTCGGTAGCTTTAATGAATCGATCTAAGTCATAATTCACTGGAAATTCAAGTTGTGGGACGTAGACCTGTAGCAATCCGACGCTGTTTTCTTGTTGTTTTCTTTAATTGCTTGTTAAACCAGTCGTTTGGTTTTTGTTTTGTTTTTTTGGGAGGGGGGATATAGGCTATGTCATATTCACTGGATGAACTTGGGGTAGATATAAAGCAGAGGAGATAAATGCCTGTAGGTGTTTCATCACTTGACACATGAACGACGGACTTGCACATTTTTAAATAATGGGGTTGATATTAAACAGCTTTTTTCCAACGTCGAGGCTAAATGTATTTTTCTTTTCTTTGAATTCAGCAAAGCAGAAACCTGCAGCGGTGAGTTCACTGTCTGCCTCACAGCTGTGCTGGTAAAAAAAAAAAAAAAGAAAAAGAAAGAAAGAAAGAAAGAAAGAAAGAAAAAAATGCTTCTTGCTCTGAGCCCATTCGTTTGGGTGGAATTAATGGTTGGGAGAAAATCAGGGTTGATGAATGGAAGATTATGAGCCGATGATGTGTTGTTTCTGCCCCAGGCTGCTTTTAAATCGACTGGCTTTGGCTGGGAAAACCTCAGCTTCCATCTAAGGTTAAATTAGGGGTTCCCAAAGTAGGGGCCGAGGACCGATAGTGGTCCCTGTAAGGGTTGAACATGGCCCAACATAGCAATATTTTGGTTTCACTGCTTGGGAGCTAAAGGTTTCACTTTCATGTTTCTTATTCACAGTATTGGAAATTAAAAAAAACAAAACATCTAGAATTCATCTGAAACATAGATTATCAGCGTGTTAAAATGTGTTCAAAAACCCTAAAATCCACAAATTTACAGGGGTTTGTTTTGTTTTTCTATTGTTTTGCTTTAAGATGCAAAAACAACAAGATTTTTTTATATTAACAGAAGACAAAAATTGCATTGTTTTGGACATTTGTTGGCTGTAAATCTCTCCTTGCTTGGGCTACAGGAGATGGAGGCCTACAAAGTGAAGGTTAATTAAACAACCCAGACTTTGAACGCATCACGTGGGTTGTGAGATTTAAACAACTGCTTCCTGTTTTACAACAAAACCTATTCGACTTAATTTAGTCCCTTACATTCTTTCATCATCATATCAGAAAATTCAGGATCAATAGATAAAAAAAATGCTCATATTTCTACAGTGCAGTGACAGTGATATTGACAGTGGTGACCCTGTTGGTATTTTCCCATTCCCTATAGCAGCTATGTCATTTCTCTATAATACTCCCATAGGACCGTGTGGTGTGATATTCATATGAGCATCTCTCTAAGATCTATCCTGGTTCATTTTATTTTGAAAGTGACAGCCCAAATGCAAACTTGCCGTTTCCTCGCCACCTCCTGTTTTAACTACACAAGTGTGAAAACGTGTCGCCCTCTGTGGTTGTCATAATAATATTAATTGCAATCGTAATCTTCTCCATTTCACTCCACGAGCTGCCAGTCCCTGTTGTGGAGTGTGCAGCGGGGCTCAGTGTGGAGAGACGGGGCCTGTGGATGAGCTGAGAGTCACATTTACACGGCTTCAGCATTATTGGACAAATGAGTCGGATCAATTGGGTAATCGATAGCTGATTGCTCATTTATGACCAATTAACCTGACCACAAACAAAAAAGTAGGACGCTCTTTTCTATTTCTTCTAAATTAAGGGAATAAACAGAACAGACTTTTAATGCAATGAATCATTTCCTGTAGGAACTGTAGGTGTGATTATCTAAACATGTCTGTTCTAATACACGGTTTTTAAAATTTTTACTTTGGACAAATCAATGGCATTAAACTAAACGTGTTGCCCTTGTGAAAAATATAGGCCTGTTGTAATACCCCCATAATACACCGCAGCAGAGTGGTTTCATATCAGAGGTGGATTTTTTAATGACCTTTTTAAACCCGTTGGTTTTTTATAATTAGTGGTAATATGTATAATTCACCTCTATATGGGATGATGAGCACATTTGATATTATCCCTCTGTGTAGCTCTGATACAGATCAGGCCCAACGGTGTCATTTTCTCATGCTGTTTTGTTGTGGATGCCGGGAGAATAAAACACGTCCCTCTCTGCGTCATCACGGCCGTTTGACCTGCCATTTGGACGCCTGGCATGAAATGACACCCTGAAATGAAGCCCTCTCTCTGATCTCTGAAGTAGACTTTAGTGGAGCCCAGTAATCAAAAGAATGCGCCCTCGTGCCCTTCATCCGCTCTCTAGCAGATGCAATTAATAGTGCGTCGCGTTAATTACACCTTCCTTTTTATTTAGGTGACTTGAAATTTCCCATTAGGCTCCCTGGGAAGAAAAAAGCTGCACTGTTGTGCTGCTGCCTGACTGAGCTGTGGAGGAGCACAGAGGGGGATAGTCGGTGCTCTAGCGCCATCTAGCGACACCAGCGTGACCCGAGGGTGAGTCCAAGCTGTCATTTCATTGTCTGTGAGGACTGGGTCAGAAATAAAGAATACATTCAAACCTTCTCTAAATCATCAACTTATGATGGAAATATGGCTATATGTCGTAGTTTGTGGTCTGGAGTTTAGGGGAGCTGATGCAGAAACAAATAATAATAAATGTCAAAAGATAGTAGAGGCCTTCACAGCAAGGTTAGCTAGTATTAAAGAAACATATCAGCATATTAAAACAGCAAAACAGAGCAAACAGTCCGGAGATGGTATAGGTCTTTGTTGAACTAAATCACACTGAGCCGCTTTAGGACTTACGGTATATTGAAATACACAGCTGTTTTATAGGAAAACATTTTTCATATTTTCATTTCATATTAATGTCTTTGTTGTTATTGGTTTTCTTGAGATAATCAAATAATCCATTAGTCAATAGACAGAAAATGTCAACAATTCTGATAGGCCTAACTGTTTAACCATGTAATGCTCCCACCCAGACACCCAGAGCCCAGTTATTTATTTATTTGATCATTCTTTTTGCAATTCTTAGTTCCTCCAAAAAAAAGTAGGCTACACTTTCAACAGTACAAATCCTTTTTCTCCTTCTAAATGAAATGAAATAATGTCACTTTATCATTTTATAACCCGTCTGTTTTTATGGACCAGATCAAAGCTGAAAAACTGAAATTAAACATTTTACATAGAACATGAAACATTTAAAAAGATGAATAAATACAATACCTAAATAATTAAATACAGGTTATATAGAACAGAGTATCACACAGTATCTAGTTGAATCTTTTTAAATATACATTAGACTCTGAGGTGTGTGGTGATGCAACTGCACAACAGTCCTTTTGGTGAAGGAGCTTAGTCATACTTTAATCTGAACACAGACTTTGGGCAGAAGTGTTACTGTGAGTGAAGATATCCAACTCAAAATGTCACAACTGTTGTTGTGCTTCTGTTGACTCTTTACTAACAGTGTTATCATCCTGGATTTATGGATTTACCTATTAATCACTGTATTGGAAAATTGAAAACATTGAAAAATTATGTCAACAATTGTAGAATAGAATGACATTAGATTTATCATATCAGCAACATTTATATTCTGTTTTCAAAAAGAAAAAAATTACCATTAATGGATGTCGTAACTGATTGGTAGAACCTGTGTTTTTGGCGGGATGTGCACTAAACTAAAAAATTTGATTATGTATGAAAAGTCCACTATAAACAAGCCACATGCCAGAACTGCAGAGCACCAGGGACCAAACATGCTTTTACCATGTGATAGAGATGGCCCACTCAGGTTGAGTACAAGATATTCAACTCAAAATGTGTCTGTTAAAAAGTTAAGATCATCAAAGGTCCTCTACTAAACAAAGATGGCAAACATTTGCTGGTCCCAGATCCTCAAATCGGAGGATTTGCTGCTTTTCCCGGTTCGACATCTCTGTAAATTGAATGTTTTTAATTGTAGGTCAGACAAAAGAAGCAGTAAGGAAAGCACAGCTGTTACAAAAATACAATTAATGATGCCTGAACTCCATGTAGCTGCTTCAGTTTCAGGGTTGTGGCTCATTGTCACACTGTCATGGCTCACTGGGACACAGCCATTGTTAATGTTATTAGTAACACCTGAGCTTTTCCTGCTATGACGAGTAAATTTCCTGCTGTGAAAAAGGCCAGCTGAAGACGTAGCCTCGTGGACTCATGATGTTCATTTCACTATACAATTTATCAAGAAAATAAAAATTGAAAAAATTGATTGATCAATATTGGAAATAATCATATTTGCAGCCCTAGACTGACCGATAGCAAGATAATCCCACTAACCCATACACTGGTTGCACAGACTTAGAGCCAATATGAAAATCAACTGCTAAATGTGAGAGGACATCTCGCCTTTAAAGCGTCTTTTACACTATTTTTTTTTTTTTTATCAGAATTACTGTAAAACTCTCCCTCTCTTCTCCTTATCTCGCACAAAGAGGCGTCACCTGTAAGTCAACCTGCTTTATTTATTTCCATGCAGCTGGAGGCCGGTGCCTCCAGCTGCAGCTGATGAATTGGGACATACAGTTTGTACCTGCTGGTGTCAAGACATGGTTAAACAAGCCACGCTGACTCAGCGCTTCTGTAGCCCTGTTGCTGAGAGGAAACACTGTATTTGTAATTAGCAGATTCACTAACTTGTTACAAAGAGTGACAAATTAAATCATAATTACAACAACAAGCAGATATATTTGTCTGTCCATAAGAAACAACATTAGTACTTAATCTTAGTCTGATCACATAATGTCATTTAACATTGTGTGCAACTTCATCATGTTTCAATATAATTTCCTGGGGTCTAATTAGTTGTGAAAATGAATGTTTTTGCGACGAACTTTATTTACCTCCAAGAGATCTTAATCTAATGTCTTTGTACAAAGTTTCCCTGTCAAACATCATGTCCATCTTTGACTCGTGTGAAGATGAATCAGCCTTCTGCATCAATCACCCATTCAGTCTGTCTGTCTCCCTTTGCTCACACCACCCATCCCCACTCCTCCTCCTCCTCCTCCTGCTCCTCCTCCTCCTCCTCCACCCCGGAGCACACAGATAACAGTGATACAAGCTCACGACCTGAACATAATTCCACCATTTGACATTGTTGTTCTTCAATCTCACTCAGATGCATCGCAGCTAATTACACTTTGCACACTTAAGTACACAAATGCGCATGTGCGTTCATTTGTAAACGAGTTATTGTTTAATTATAACTTCTCATGAACTTCGCTGATCAGTGGGGCGAAACGTGTCTCCCCTTCAGCGCATAATTATTCAGGCTATAATTGCTCGGCCTGTTTGTGAAACATGCACATCTCTGAGCAAGGCCATTTCACACAGCGTCTGTGCCAGATCCTCTGTGAGAACGCCCACAAGCCTCTAAATGGCTCTGTTAAAGGCTGCTGGGAGAGGAGGAAGCTTTAGATGGACACCGGTCAGGAGAGTTTACAAGTATCAAAGATGATGAGAAGGTAAGTTAAAAGTTTTCCTGGTTAGTTGCTACTTCAAGTTCAAATGTACATCTAACACCTGAGGCACTGGTCCTCGCCAGAGTTGAACAAAATTATATATTTTTTAACATCTTTTAACATACATGAAAAAATAAGCATCCCAATTTCAGGTCCACTCACTAGCTTTTTGGTGCTTTCACCTGCATTTCATGGTCTTCATCAACGAAGGGGGATTGACTAGTTTTGAGCCAGTCACAACTGGGCATTTCCTTTGCTGACAAAAACGGTGACAGGTGGTCGAAAGCTCAGAAAAAGCTAGTTTAGTAGACTTTGAGTTGAGCAAATATTTTGTCACACTGGACAAAATAAGACTGCTTTTTCCACACTTAAAAATCAAAGTTATCATAGACAGACATAAATGGCATGTTAGCCAGATTTGAAAATGAATGCAAACATTTGTAATAACATTAATTGTACAATTGAAAGACAAAAAAAGATGAATGACAAAATTCTCAAATAAACTTTTACTTAATTTGTTATTCCAAGGAAACAAAGATGTCATATACTGTTTTCAATAATTTAGATGAACAGACTTGTTTCTAAAGTGCCTTTAAATGGTCTGATGGCAGGTTGTTGTTGTTGTTGTTGTTGTTGTTGTTGTTGTGTTCCATCGGTTCCCAGCCTGGCCATCGAGATTAAAGGGATCCCATATTTCGTGCGACATACTGAGTCCTTTCACCTCTTCTAAGACTCCTTCAAATAAAACAATCTGTGAAGGAAAACTAACACCCTATAACCCCCATCCACCCTGAGGTCATAACCTGAAACAAAGGGTCATGAGAAGACTTTGCTTCATCTCAGGAGTCACAAGCCAAAGAAGTTGGAAACCTCTGGTCTGGAGTGCATGTCTGGGAAGTGTATCCTTTGCCTTCAAAAAAGAAAACAACCTATAAGCGACAGAACAGGCAGAGACTCGCTGATATCTGGTCTTCATATTGAGAAACACTGGCATTATATCTGCACCACTACCATCAGATCAGGGTTACGCAATTTGTCTCAAATGCGGTACCACTTGTTTACAGTAATTACAGCCAAGTATCACAGTCGGACACTATGTACAGATGAAAACAGTTATCCTCATGGATTTAAACGTGGCTAAAGAAACACTGCGTCCCTGCTGCTTCAAAAAGCTACCTATGGATTATAGTATTTAGATGGATTTAACAAACCCACTGCTGACCTTCTCCATATCCTTAAAAACAAAACTCAAATAATAAGCTTTAGACACAGCAGTGCAAGGACTGACAGGGACGTCTTCATTATTAGAGTCTAAGCCGGGAAACTAGAGAAGGAACACCAAGCCACATAATGATGGGTATCACAGAGAGGCCTCCCTCAGGCAGGTCTGAGGCCTGTCGGGTCCCAGCCTGAGGAGGACTCAGAGCCGGCAGACCACAGCACACGTCTCACGACTATTACTGACTGGCAAGGGGCTGCCATATTTGTCAAGGTATGTTCCTGTGTCACTCATGTGGTTTGTAGATGGCGAAAAAAAGAAAGAAAGAAAGACAGAAAGTGTGGGGGGCAACTTTGTGCCAGCCCCCTAACCCTTCCCCTGTTTAGATTTTAATGTTGGATTTATTATTCAGGAACAATATTTCCATCCATATATTCCCCCTGCAGATTCATCAAGCTACGTCTGCAGGCTCCTCAAAGACAAATAAAAAGCTGAACTAATTGCTGTGGATCCCCCCTGGATATATCAGCCTCGTAGAGCAGCGTGACAGCAAGAAATCAAGCCGTAGCGCAGAGCGGAAAGCCTCCATGAATCACGTTTGCATCTGCGCCTGCACACACACACAGCAGCGGCGGCGGTGGCGGTGATGGTGGTGGAGGTGGTGTTGGTGTTGGTGGCTGAGGAATAATCATTGGGGAGGCAGTACAAATTAATACTTCAGCCGAGGCCGCCTCGTTCTCCGTCATTAGGGCACATTACAGGGCCACAATATACATCATTAAACCAGGCATAAACAATTCATTAAAAGGCCGTTAAGAAGACAGGCTAATGTCACTTCTCCCTGTGGTATTAATAGACTGTAAAATAGCAGAGGGTTAAGGCATAAAGGATCATTCCACCACTACTATTCAGTCCGTCATCCTGACTAAAGGCTTCACTAGCTGAGAATGACCCCACTTCTCTCCCAGTCACACTAACGAAGCCTCAGCATGACACAGTAAAACAGTTTGTTTTGACAGTGATGGCGTCCTGTTCACTGAAGCCGGAGAATAAGGAAAAGTGGCATATTAGCATTAGTTAATGCATTTGTAGTTATGTAAACACTTTGTTCTACTGTCAGATTCCTTATATTACCCATGTCCCTACAGGATTGCACCAAGATTGTGGGAATTAAAGGAGCCACACAGAGACAGAGCCTTCTGTATCAGTCGTCAGCCTTCAGTTTATTTGAAATCTGGTGAAAGTGAAGCACCCAGTTTCATCATGACAGAGGCACAATCTTTTCACACAACAGCTGCTTTCACACTGCAGCACAGGGAGCATCGCTGCGTGTCCTTACCAGTGGCACAAAGGCTGACCACACATCCAGACTGGGGGAAAAAAAAAAAGAAAAAAAGAGAGAGAATGCATTTTAAATGACAGAAAAGCAGGGTCGTCCCAGTCGATCAGAGCAAATACAACACAAACACTGGAGAGTGCTGAACCAAACTGCTTCATCTGAGAATGGTGTTCTTTTTTTTTTTTTTTTTTTTTTTTTTTTTTAAATAGTCTGCCTTAAATAAATGCTGTGTCTGATCATTGCTGTACACAGTATTCTGTGCATGGTCAGTGTTTTCATTTTGTTGCTGTTGTCATTGGACCGGGCAAACGTGATGTATGCATTTCTTGGCTTCAGCTCAACCAACTATAATAAAATTGCTTTCAGCTACAATTATCTGATTCCCATTCACTGAAGTAAAATTTGCATCATCTGAATGAAAGGGCTTCTGTATAAACACATTACTGTTAAAACACCCATTCCTTTTCAGACACAACCGATACTGAGAACAAATGGAGAAATATCAATTTCAACATAAATACAATTCTAATGGGACAGTCCAGCATTTTGGGGGTTTCCATCAACCCATAATTAGGCATCCTGTACAACTCTGTAAGGACTTTAGCCTAGCTTAGCACAAAGGAGCAGGGAAACCGCTACCGTCAAGACCATAGTGAGGATTTTAGAAATACCAAATCCAGTCATTTCAAATTTACCCCCCCCAAAAAATTAACATTTATACAGTATTAATTAATTTAAGTGTTCGGCTGCGTTTTCTGTTAATCTTACCTTCTTCTACAACGTTTACACTTTTTTGCATAAAACAGATATCCAAAGATACTGACTGACTGACTGACTGAACACTGATGTGTAATTTGACTATTTGCAGAACGAATACTGTGGACATGATTTCAGTGACCACAGTGGTGCCTACAGTGCTAGTTAGCACTGCACCTTTAAAAGTGAAAATAAATATGCTTCCAACAGCGTCAAAGCTAACATATACACAGACTAGGGTGTGTGTGGCAACCCCACTGCACCACCTGAACTTCTGCAATGCTACATACAGTCACTGTTGCAGGTGTAGCTTGTCTAGCTGGGAAGCATTGTTTTATTTTTATTTATTTATTTTTTTTACTGTTGATACAGTTAGCTAACATTTTTTCCCTGATTCCATTCTTTGTAGCAAGCTAAGCTTAGGGCGCACTTCTATTCTCCATGCTAAACTAGACCCAAGAGGTCCTGCCACTTTCTCTGCTAAGCTAGGCTAAAATGGTCCTTCTATTCTCTGTGCTAAGCTGGGCTATACCTACTGAATGCAATAAGATTGACATACATATTGATCCTCGTATTTGACTTTGGGTAAGAAAACAAAACACTGTATTCCCCGAAACGTACATCACTTTATGTATATAAGGATAATGAATTTAAATAACATTTTTATCACACAGGGAAGTATAAATAAATAATATTTTGCATATTAATTAACATGGCTGATATACAATATATGGCATATACACTGGTCATATATAGTAGAGGGACTAATGACCAGGTTTCTTTGTATAACTTTGGTTGAAGGGCGTAAAAGCAAAGCACTTCACTACAATCTAAACCACATGGACATCACATCACATTCAAACAGGAGTATAAGGCACGAATATTGACTAGTAGCGTGTGCTTAAAAGAAAACTTCAAGTTTTTTCAAAAAAAGAAATGCTTCTCAAGCACTTCTGCCACACTGCAACTGTGGCTTTATATGTTACAAAAATTAAATAATTAGGAACAGGAATATATGTTTCACAATCATACAACTACAGCAACATTCAACACTCAGCAAGCTATAGTTTTTCCTTTGTCTCAGTTACTTCAGTGCGAACTGATCATTTGTGTCGTGTGTCTTTGTTGTTTAGGAACAGCACCTATGGCAGGTAACCTCAAAGCTGACTCAGTCTGGTGTTGCTGTCTATAAAGATGCCTGTTGTGCTGGTTTCTGAAGTAAAATATATGTTAAAAAAATTAAAACCAGATGAAATATATAACCCCTGAGTTTCAGGACAAATACTGAGATCACATAGTCTATTTACACTGCGTCATTTTAACATTCTCATCTCGCTTCACTGTACTCCTCCCCATCGGTAGGTCTTCGTCTTGGTAGGTAAGTACATAAGTAGTGCTGCAGTCAAACAGCAGAGACGAACAGCTTAATGTTAACAACAGGAAAAACAAGTGGAACCAGTGACATTCACTTCCTCATTTAGCTTTGGAGACAAAACTGCTGTGTCCACATCCTAAAAGCCCAACACCTTAACCTCCCAATAAATAAAATGGCCAAAATGATTCTAACAAAATGAATGACCTGTATGACCTCAGCATACACAATTATTAATCAGTCTAATTAGCTTTAACCTCACCTTAATTTTTTGCTTTACTTGGGCCAGATAAAGTGTTCAGAAGAATCTCACATAACCAAAAACGTAGCTATAAAACAAATAATTTCCATTAAACGGCAGATTTTAACAGAAATACACCTTCTTGGGACAAGTTCCATCTGGTGACTTTCTCTACAGGTCTAAACCATGAAAAGAGCCTTGTGTGGAAGGCATCTACTGTCCCACAATCTCAATAAAAGCTCTTTTCTGATTTATATATCATTATTATATCTATCTGTAAATTATGGTGAAAACTATTTAAAACAATGCTATTGAAAACTTTGAAATGGATTTGTTGCAAACTTTAGGTAACTTAATAAATTGTTTCAGTCAATTTTTTTCAAAAACAAAATGTCAAGCAGTTACTGGTTTCAGCTTCTCACAGGTGAGGATTAGCTGCTTTTCTATACTTCTCACTGCTCTCACATGAGCCAGTCTGTCAGCTGTTGATTTGATTTTTTTTCTACTTCTCCACTTATAGCATGTGTAAATTAAAACTCATTTTGTTCCAATTTGTTTTTTCACAAGTTCTCACATGCTTTTAGATGAAAACATGTTGGATCTCAGGTATAAGGACAGTTGATGGTGTGCTGCTGCTGTTTCACATCAACATGAGACCCTCCTGCGTGACTCTGTCAGTCAGTTTGCGGCAACAAATAACTTGTGATACTTGCATTAAGGTTCGAGTTGGCACAATCCACACAGTGCAGTGTGTGAAATAAGGCTGCGTTTGCTCCTTTGTTTCACCTTCAACGCACCTGATACCTCTGAACACAACAGCATCAAGTATGATTTCTTATAATTAGATCAAGCTGGCTTGATGTTGACAGATGCCGTCAGAACCACCATTGTGCATTAAAATAGCCCATGTTTGCTGCACAAGGCACTGACCAAGGCCCTGATCTTTAAATATGTTACCAGCTAACATGAGTATGTGACTACCAAATACTACTTTTTCTCAGTATCCAATAAGGGTATGTCACACATTTTTTTCAATCCCATTTTGTTGTCCTACTAAGATGTTCGAGGGAGGATTGCTCATAAATGTTGGGTTGTTTGTGTGTCTTGCATCCAGTAGCAAGGCATATTTTATAAGCCTTGTGTTTCTTGGCAATATATAAGTGGTGATTCATATTCTGGGAAGATGTAGCAGCTTTACTGCAACGACCCTGATTTCAAGTGTCCAAAAAAAAAAAATTACAACAAAAAAAGTCTCTTGTTCTATAATCCATTAACTAGGACTCTGTAGTGTTCAGCCAGTTAATCCAAAGAACCTCCTCACCCGGACCAACTGCTTTATTTCCTGACCACTAAAAGATCTTGTCTGTGATACAGATGTAGGCAGAAGTGCAATCTCCTCCAGCATCTCAACCGACTCTCATTCCCTCTGGGGCAGTGTTTGCTGGCGAGCACCTCCCTGCTCTTGCTTCCTCCGGACAGCGGGGAATTAAACAGTGCTGGGGTCACTGAGTGAAACTCTTCTTGATGGCAACATTGGGGAAGAGGCCACAGAGCTCTTGGACGACCCGCATGTCTATCTGGGAGCAGAAGGAGACGTCCAGGAGGAGAAGTCGAGGACACGACTTGAGGAGTTTCTTCAGCGAGGCAGCACTCACCAACCGTGTACCTGTCCAATAGTCGCGTCACGGCAGGGACAAGAAGATAAGTAAAAAAAAACATAAGCAAAGACATACAAGGAAATAATGCAAGTACAGAGTAGACATATATTGAGAAAATTCCCCTGCTATATGTCCAAAATCACCATTGATATTTAAAACTGATACATATTATAGACATAGTCCAGACCAAAATAACATGCGTCATGTTATTTTGTTTAGTTATGCTACTCATGATTTACTTTCCAGCTGCTGTATCACACCTGTAATAGCCAAAGAACTGATAACATCAGCAAACTGTAGCCAGCCTCAATAACACTCGTCATGCTACTGTGCTGTCAAACTCATCAACTTACGCAACTGGAACTAGAGTGCTAGTGCACAGAAGTTACTGCTGCAGTGAGCTGTTGCAACTTTGCTTACTGTGCAGTATTTCAACCAATATTAAGCAGATTCTTTGTGTTACTGTTCGCAGTTAATTTGGGAGTTTTTGAAAATTCTCAAATGCATATTTGGGATTGGGCTTTCCACACACCCATCCAATGTCAAGTGATGGTTCAATGATGACCATGAATCATAAATAAATGTAATCATTAACAATATATGCGTCTATTACTGAAATATGCACAATTTCTAATTTTTCAAAAAAATGACACATAAGTAATGATCATACCAACATGTACCTTTCACAATGTATACAATGATTGTATACTGACAGGACTATAACTGAATGTGGGAAAAGTATCAAATGCAATTGTAAGACAAAAACAGGTATAACGAAAAAGACACATGCGCATTAATCTCTTAAACTTAATGCAAGCAAAAAAAATTATTCTCCAGGAGCATGTACATATGAAGTGAATTTCTGATGCAGCCCCTTACTGAGTGATGTGATGATGGCCAGATGTAAAGAACAAGGCAACAGTGTTGGCATGTTGCCATTATACATGCATACATTATACATGGTAATTTTTGCATATTTGTGCGGCTTTGTGTAGCTGCTGTGGTTCCGTCGCAGTTTACTGACATCTGATCGCGTCCCACATTGGAAATGCTCTACTAAATGTGAAGTTTATATGAAAAACATATCAACAGCTATGCTTAAATAAGCCGGTCATGAGTGTAATTAACAAATAATTAATGAACAACAAATGTTTGTGAAGGGATATCCACGCATGTGTGAGATAATTGCTTACCCAGTATGTCGAGGTGCTGCAATGAGGGGCAGCTGGCGGCCAGCTCCTCTATGTCTGAGTCGCAGACGGTGCGGTTGGCGGTGAGGAAGAGTTTGCGCAGGCGTGGCAGGCTGCGGGCAAGGTGCTGGAAACATCCAGTACTGCTCTGCAGTGTGGGACACCAGCCCAGGTCTAACTCCTCCAGCATCCTGAACAACCACAGACCAAACAGGGAAGCTGGGGTGATACAGTCCACAAATTCACAGACTCAGTGGAATCAGATATGATCTGCTTTGGCTCTGCGGTCTGCAATATTTTACTTGTTCATTAGCAT
Organism: Seriola aureovittata; assembly: GCF_021018895.1. Lineage (NCBI taxonomy): Eukaryota > Metazoa > Chordata > Actinopteri > Carangiformes > Carangidae > Seriola > Seriola aureovittata. The sequence continues at coordinate 23,389,100 of NC_079370.1, read as the reverse complement.
AATGGTGCATTAAAGAATTTAACTAGAATTACTGCCTCATGGTTGTATGCCTCTGCCAACCTGCTAAGTCGCAGGAAATATGGTCACAATCTCCCCGTCCTGAGTTACAGCATTGAATGATAGCAAAAAATAAAACTTTTGCAGAAAATGATGTCACAGTGAAGTTGACCCTTGACCCTTAACCATTTGGATATAAAATGTCATCCCTTCATGTTTTTATCCTATTAGACATTTGTGTTAAATTGTGTCATAATAGCATATGAATTCTGATGGCCAAAAGTGTGTTTTGCGACCCTTGACCTTTGACCACCAAATCAGTTCATCTTTGAGTCCAAGTGAACGTTTGTGCTAAATTTGAAGAAATTCAAATTCCTCAAGGCGTTAACTGAGATATCGTGTTCAAGAGAATGGGATGGGGCAACAGACATGATCTCCTCGGTGATGATTTTAAAGCACAGAACACAACAACACTACCTACCTGCAGCCAGAGACGAGCTCGGCCAGGCCGCGATCTGTCAGGTTTCTGCAGCGCCACAGGTCCACTGAGCAGAGTGAGCGACAGCGAGCAGCTAGCATACTGGCCACAACGTCATAGTCCTCAATCTGCAGGAGAGACAGGCAGCAGCTAACATCGATTTACACTATCTCCGGTGTGTGCAGAATTTACTGTGTGAAGCTTCATGGAGAATCTTTGGAGAGTCAACACCAGTTTGAAAACGGACCCTCAGAATATGCAAATCTACAGCAACCCCCTCCAATGTTGCAGCTGATTCAGCGGATATGATTTATGAATGGTTACTATGTCTGTGTAAACATTATCAGCAAGCTCAGGAGATTCTGTGATGTTTCCTTCAGCTACTACAGATACCATAAAATCCTGGTTGTTACATACAGTCACAGAATTCAGTAATTTGCCTTGAGGACGCCAGTTAAAGAGAATGAAGTAGTGAGTGAGTCAGTCAATAGTCATTTTCCTCCAACCATCTCTCTCGTGTATTTTGAACAAACTTTTGAAATGTAGCCATGATAAAAAGCTGCTTAGATGTATCGGCTGGTTTGAGGCACATAAGATCACTTCCTCAAGAGAGAACAAAGCTCTAACAGAGAACATCATCATCATCATCAAAAAACAAAAAAAGGAAATTGTCTTTCAAGAAGTGATTTGTGTTTGCGCGACTGTTATTGTTCTTTGGTGTCAGGTAATGTTGGCCATATTTCATCCTTTCATCCAAAGATGAAAGCAAAGAAATGGAATTCAGCAGCCAAACAGCCAGTGCAAGTACCTCGCCCACAGAAATGACAGCATGCAGAATTTCTCTTAGCAGTGGACTGATATTAAATCTTTGGCTGATAGAGTTGCTGTCATTATGTATTTCTATTCCATTATGATGACACTTTATGTCTGAAGAGAAAGTACAAGAGGAAACTGTACTGAAATTTTGCATTTCTTCTCACATTTTCTCATTTGCTACATCATGATTTGCATCAAAGATCAATCATTTGGATACAAACTCAGCTAATGACACGGTGTGTGGTTGAATGACTGAGTCATTTTGTCAGTTAAAGACTGAGTGAGTAAGAAATTTAGACAGTCAGTAAACAATGTGTTTAAGGTGAAATTTTCTTTTCTTTTTGAAATACCCTTTAGAAAAATGCATTAATTGGCTAATTAATCTTTGATATTGACAAAAAATATGTATTTTAAAGTGAACATACTTGTCTAACCTTAACCCATAAACGCCACATACTGTGCACTGTGCACAATGACCGACTTACTCACTGAGCAGTGCATCGTTAAAGGAACAGTCTGACATTTGTAACATTAAACATCAGGCTACAGCTACCAGTCAATTAGCTTAGCTTAACTTAGAATAAAGACTGGAAACACCAAGCCTGACTCTGCCAAAGTTACCGAATTAATATGTGATATCTTATTTAGTAAAAAGTAAAAAAAAAACTTGCTGTTTTACGGAGGTTATGTGCACAGAGCCAACAAAAAGGTTTAGCACCTGAAAGAAACATTAAATAGTTGTTTTTTTTACACATTGTTTTTTGTACTTATTAATCAAATGAGTTTTAGAGGTGCTGGTAGGTGGATTAGTACAGATCCAGGGTTCCCCATCTCCAGCCTTTATGCTAAGCTAAGCTAAGTGGCTGCTGGCTGTAGCTTTGACAGATGACAGTGCTATCAAGCTTATCATCTAACTCTCCCCCAGAAAGCAAAAATGTGTATTGCCCAAAAATTTTGAACTATTCCTTTAGGTTTATGTAAAACCTCATGGTAGGTAATAGCAAATTTGTTTACTGAGAAACTAAAGAACCTCACAGCTTCCTTATTTATGTGCAGTGACACATCCAATGTGACAAGGCTCTGGAGTCCTCCTCTGTGTGTGTGTGTGTGTGTGTGTGTGTGTGTGTGTGTGTGTGTGTGTGTGTGTGTGTGTGTATGTGTGTGTGTGTGTACATTCTCACCCTCACACAGCTTCCTAGGTTGAGGTGTCTGAGCTCTATGCAGAAAGTCAAGATGCTCAGAATAGCTGTTTGCTGGTGAAACAAGGAGAAAGGAAAGACACAAAGTTACTTACTTATACTTTTGAAAAGTGTCATTCATTCCACTTGTAATATGGTTATAATTAAGAGACTGCAGCCTAGTATAAGGGCAGCACAAAAAGGTCACAATGAAGGACAAAAAAACCGCTAGAAAAAAAAAAAAATAAAACTGCTGTATTGGAGCAACGTGTTCAACAACAAACAAAACCCCTGACATCTTATCTGAGTGTAAATCTAAAAAAATATATACATTCAATTAACAATATACATTTAAATCACAGTAACGGGTTCAGTCATGTCGTCCAAAGTTTCTCCTAAGTGATTTCCTGTCTGCTGCCTGGCGTACTCAGGTAACACTTACTGTATTTAAGGGAATTTAATATTGCACAAACAGATTTTTTTCTTTTACATCTCCTCAGAGTCAGCATAGCAAGGACAGAGACCTCTCCAGTGGCATTGCAGCTAGGTTGGAGATATGGGAATTCAACACTGCAATTGCCAACACATGAACCTCAGTGGCAGGGGAAAGTGTCAGACATGAAAGGGAAAGCCTCTCGTGTGTGTGTGTGTTTGGTGTGTGTACTCGAGTCTGTTGCTGGCATCTTTACAAACGCCTCTCTGCGGCGAGCTAGCCATTTAATTAGAACAGTGACAGGGTAATGACAGCTGAGATGTCAGGGCTTCAAACAGACACACAGCTCGCTCTGTCTGCCTGGGTATAAACAACTTGCAGCATGTTGCCTGGCTCCACCGCAGAAACTCTACACTGCCTCCTGCCCACAGCTCCGCTCCGAAACATGACAAACACTGGAGAAACGCTGAGGTGTAACACCAACACACAAGACAGTGGTTTTACACGTCAGACAGGCCTGAACCCGAACACATGCAGGACGTGTCTGTAAGACGCCCTGAGCTCAGAGTCTACTCAGTTCATCTTAAAACACAACAACAGAGAATTAGCAGCATCCATCCCAAAACATGTAGCATCAAATAAGCAGCTTATGGAGAGCTACAGCATAAATGCGTTATTAAACTGAAGTTAAAAATGATATGACTGACCAGCAAACGTCTCAGTTTTTGCCCAAAAAAGTAGATATTCCTGTTAATTTGCCATTTGGTCACTGCTAAAACCTCGTTTTGACACTGACTGACTAATCATTTTGTGATAAAATGGGTACATTTTTATTTTCACTTTTTCATTACTATTTATAACTACGAGTCCCCCTTCACTCAAAAATATGCTTTGCTTATTGTTGCTTATTGTTATCTTCACTGTTATCTGTACTCTTCACTGTGGAAAATGATGTGTGTTTGACAGTAGAAGGCGGTTTTCACATTTATCTGTTGTTTAATAATTGTTAGTTTAATGTTTTTGTGTGTATAAACATGATTTTGTGACATCGCAACTAGTTCATAGTCCCATGTACAGCCAACGGCAGTGTGGTGTGGCAACATGAAGCCTCCAGTGCACCTACTGAGAATTGAATGTTCAGTGAAATAAGAGAGATCTTGTGTCCAATAAATAAACTCTGATTGATTGACTGCTGAATTGAGTGTTTTGACATGTCTGTAGTGGATCTTTAAAAGGGCAATATCTAAGTATTTTAGTTTAAAACATCCAATAACTAACTAAAATTATCAACTGAATGTTTTGACGCTTACAGTATGTATTGTGTTGCAGAGATGTCTACTAGCCCGGCCCGTCCCATCTTGTAATACCACTTTGTACCTCACTGTACCTCTACTGTAGTGTCCAGTCTGCCCTCAGTCCAACATTAGAGGATGAAGAAGTAGTACCTGTGAGAAGGCTATCAGTGCCCAATGTATCATTTTCCCTGTTTGGCCAGTAGATCAGAGTTTTACTGGCCCCTTGTATATTTTAAATGGCCTAGCAGCTAAAAAATGAAAATAACTCTTTTGGCATGTCCCATTAAGACTACATGTTCACCACCAGTCACTTTCAAGTCATTTCAAAGAAGCTGCTAAAATCCTGATTTTATAATCATGACATCATCTGACAAAATCATTGAACACATAGGTTAAAGACAATGGCTGTGCTGTGATTTCCGCTATATTTACTTGTTACTATCACTCAGAAAAAGTTTATTCACGTCAGTTTCCATGTGGTCAGCAAAGAGAGGTGTGGCTGCAGAGGGAAAGCCTAACCTCAAACTTGCAGGGCAATACTGGCAACTCCCTTCAAAGGAAAGCTGCTATGGTTTGTCCAAAAGTCACTAGGCAACACTGGCTGTTTGCGTCAAAACCATTTTGAAAGAGCACCGATCAATTGGGAAACTCAAACGCTCTGACCAATGGTGTAACTTCATCGGTCAGTGACTTAGCAACATCTGCATTTATGGGGCTGGCCCGACTGTTGACATCCAGCCAAAGAAATAGAGGCATGTAGGCTACTTCTATATGGTAGCAACCTGTATATCCCCATACAAACAGCCAGGGCAACTATTTAAGTTACAGAGATCAGTTGACCTGTAATATTTGCACAGAACAGATACAAGTCAGCAGTTGAAATCTTCATTTTGATTGTGATTTCCCACTGTTGACCACGCCTACCTCTATCTTGGTCCTATAGAGCACGAGCCTGCGGAGGCGGGTTAGTTTCGAGATGTGAGTGAAGGCCTGCGGGTGGAGGCGGTCACAGGAGGACAGGTTGAGCTCTTGCAGCTCTGGACAAGTCTGGGAGATGACCTCCAGACAGGCGTCATTCAGGAAATGGCAGCATGACAGCTCTAGACAGACCAAGCTGAGACCACAAGCCTTCATGAAACTGGGGAGGGAGAAGGAGAGAAATGAGTGGAAGGAGAAACAAAACAAAGAAAATAAATGAATCCCACATTAGCAACTTCCAAGTCCCTCTGTCCCTATTTCAGAAAATAATGCTAACATACCTTTTCAGGATCTTGTATTTTATTCTTGTTATGAATGACAGAAAAAAGTTTCTTTTGTCTCTCAAAACAAATGCTTATGCTTGTGAGTATTTGCTAGTTTTCCAAGGTCAGTGCCATTTTTTTTTAGCACTTGTGGACTGCTGACAGTCTGACCTGCTGAAGCCGGTCAGGGTGAGAGCGCTGCGGTTGCCGGTCCAGGACAGGTTGAGCCTCTGGAGGAGGGTGCAGCGGCTCTGCAGGTGTCCCAGGGAAGCGTCACTCAGCCGGGCCCAGTAGGGCTGCAGACTCAGCTGGGTGTACTGCAGCGGGTCGCAGCAGTGCTGGTGCAGCAGCTTACAGCTCTGGGCCAGACGGCAGAGGTCTGGCAGGGTCAGGTGGCTCAGTATCAGCTGGATGAGCTGTGGACGGAGGATGGGGAGAGGGGTTAGGAGGCGAGAGGAGAAAGGAAAGGGTAAGATATGGGGAGCGGGGGACAAAAAGAAAGAAGAGAGACAAAAGATGTGAGTGCAGAAAGTATAACGTGTTATACAGAAAGTATAACGCAGAATAGGGAATAACAGAGTGGAGTAGAGAATGTTAATTGTGCCCCCTCTGTCAGTCAGATCTAAATAATGGTTATCTGGGACACAAAGCACTGATAGCAAGATCAGTGGCGAGGTGAGCCGGCGTGTTTCGCACTTTGTTCATGTGCCTCTCAAATTGAAAGAATGACCGTGCTCGTGTGAGTGTGTGTTGCAGTGAATTAACAATACGCAGTGTTCAAGCGCGTATCAGCTGACAGATAATAGCTATATTGTGTTTCTGAAACAAACACACGCCGGTTGTGAAGACTGCTGTTAATGGCAGCGGTTTGGAGAGGAGATAAGAGAACGAGTATCAAGAGCACTGCTGATGTTTTGAAGCTCGCCTCAGACAACATGATATGTCTGTTTGGCATTAAAATGACTGTGTGTCCGTGAGTGCATATGAGATCAGGTGTCACAACGGGTCCAAGCCACAATATTCACGTGTTTTTGTGGAATACTGTTAAATGGAGTGTGTGTGTGTGTGTGTGTGTGTGTGTGTGTGTGTGTGTGTTGTGTGTGTGTGTGTGTGTGTGTGTGTGTGTGTGTGTGTGTGTCTGTGTATATACTCAGAGGGTACATATAATCATTTTTGATCTACCTGCTGCAAATATGTTTTAGAATTTATTATAAGGTATGATCATAATCTGCTGTAAATTTATGATAATTAATCAAATCTTAAAATACTGTGCTGTATTATTATGAATTATCTTTGGGGAATAAAGGGACAAATTGAAGCTGAAATGATTTTGCTATTTCCATTTTTTTCATGTTTTTCCCCATTTTCTTTTTTCAGGACAGTCAAATGTTTATGTGCTACAGCAGACTAAAATAACAACATGCACGTCAAAGGTGTATAATTCCCTATAAGATGCAGGTGCATATGGATATTTACATTTAAGCACCAACTGCTACAAACCTTCCGAGTGGCTGTGAAGTGGTCCGTCAAAAGAAAATTAATCAGCATCAGTTCTGATAATAAACAAATTGTTTCAGTTGTAATTAAATTAAATAAAAATGTCAGATATTCCCTGGGTACAGTGTCTCAAATGTGACAATTTGCTGCTTTGCTCTGTTAAATAACAGTAAAATAAATATGTTTTGGTTTTGGACCATTGGTCAGACAAAACAAGATATATGAAGAACTCACCTTAGACTCTCAGAATTTATCATGGCCAGTTTTCATTATTTTCCTTTTTATGTTCAAAGGCTAAAAATTTAGACCAATGGACAGTGAAAGTTACCATTAGTTCAGGCTAAGACAGGAACATTTGTGATTTTTCACGTTCTGGCACATAATATTATTTCTACTAGGTTCAATGTTGTGCATCTTAATTCTTAAAAGTAGCCAAACATCTGCTTTGAGATTTACTGTAACTGGTTCGATGACAACAACTTTTATTACATGTGTCAGGTGGGACCTTCATATCATTCATAGTTCAGAATTATGCATCAAACTTAAAGGTCCCATATTTTATGCTTTTCCAGTGTTCCGGTGATTTATTTGAAGTGTTGATAAGAAGATATATTTCTACTTTTAAGTAACACAAAGTTTTATATCTCCTCTCTCAGGCTTCTCTCAGGAGCTTGAGTGACAATAGGTTGGTGCTCTGAGCCTCTCTTCTGATTGGCTGACTGTTTTCTGAGGATCGAATAAAAATATAGCAGACTTCAAGTGAAACATTCAGAGAAACCAAATCCTGCAAGGCTGGATCATGGGTGCGGCTTGGGGTGTGGCTGAGAGCGGTGACCGTTTTGTTGTGACATCACAAAGTTACAGAAGTCCTGACAGCTGGTTTTAAGGCTCAGTTTCTGAATTTTATCTGTGGACTGAACGCTTTGATACTTTCACAGTATTGATAAAAAACCTAGACCTGCTTTATAATCAAAAATGGAAAAATGGAAATCTTGCTTTATAAAATGTGGGAACTTTAATATTTTGTAAATTAGCATTTGGTCAAAAAGATATTTCTGTACCAATATCCCTATCAGGACTTACAGAATCAGAGCAACAAAATTTAAGTGTCTTTTCATCAATGTACAAATCATTCCGGTCAGTAATTACCTCATAGGGCAGCTTGTCAAAGTAGCCATTTCCTGTCCTCTGGTGCTTGCCATCTCCTCCTTGCCTGAAAGGACCGCCCAAATCAGACAGCTCCTCCTCACTGTCACTCAGGTCACTAATGTCGATGACAGGCATCTTATAAAGGGCCAGCATAGGCCTCTCTTTAACCCCGCGGAGAATGACAGCATCCAGCTCGGTGTAGTAATCCAGCAGGGAGCTGTTGACCTCCAGACGCAGCAGGTTGGTGGGGAAGCTGATGTGCTTGATGTTGGGTGAAAACTGGCGTGCCTGGGGTGTCAGCACCTTGGTGGGCTCCCCTGACCACAGCACCTCCCATCTGGACAAGAGAAAGTATACACAACAGTTGTACTGTAAAACTACAGCACCATCCTTGACCAAGATGTCCATGTAGATAGTTGGCTTAAATCTTAGAGGGGGCAAAGAGTGAGAGAAAGCAAGTTTGTCATGAAGGATATCAAGTGGGAACCTTTGATCACTAATTTTTTTACCCCTGGAAATAGGCCCATAACTCTGTTGATTTGTGGGCTCCGGTCTACCTGCGGTACAGCACACAGCATCCATCAGACCTAGAGTCATTTTTATAGTTCAACAGTGGCACTCCAATGCTTTATATGACTTATAACACCTGACCACTTTCATAATCCATCAGGACAATATACCCTAACTTTCATCTTGCACTTCATCTTCAACTGCTGGCCCAGTGTTTCTAAGCTTGTATTGTATGCGTCATGTACTGAAACCATTACACAGACTTGTGTTTAAAAAAAAAAAAAAAAAGGACAGTTTGGGATAATTCTATGCCTCCTTCACAAATTCGCAGATTGCTGGTTTGACAGAAACCAGCAATGACTTACGAAGGACAACTGATGGGCAGAGATGGGCGAGCTCCCTGCTGCTGCTGCTGCTGCTGTCTGTATTGCGGCTTACAGAAGAGATGAGGACAAATAAACACTGTGATTGTGACAGATTTTTATTTTTCAGATTCTTATTTATGGTGATTTTACAAATGGCAATGGCTCCATGGTATTTATCTTGACACTGGTTATAAATCATACCTCTTTTGGTCCTATTCAGGAGGCAGATCAACATTGTAGGGATGGAGTATGAAGTATGTATATGTAAATATGAAGATTGAGATCCATCTCAGGAGGTATTCTCTACTGACACCAGACTAGCATCTGAAGTGGAGTTCATTGTAATCATATCACTGTCCAACAATCAGTATTACATGCTGTATGAGGGAAAAAAGGTATTAAAATATTAACCCATTTCTTTTATTTAAAAAAATGGTCAAAAGAAAAAAGATTTGGCTGAAAAATATTTATCACTTATTACCCCTATTATGATGTGTGGGAGAGAAAATGGGGCAAAATTCACTAATTAAAGATTAGAATATATTTTGGTTAATGACCAGCAAGAATGGATTTTGCAAATAGCCAGATTCTCATTTGATAGTTACATGACCAGGTTTGTTTCACACAAGTAACATTTTTCTGTACACATCCCTGGTATTTTTCCCACACCACAACACATGGTCATCACAAACTAAATTCAAATTGGTAAATTTATTTTATCAAAAATCACCTTTCTTCACTCAGGTGAATCTCTGAAGCTTTTTGTGTCACTGGAACATGAGGTAGGTTGGCTCTCTCCCTTTTTAGTGACTGATCATTGCCCACTGTATCTGAACTACCATTAATTTTCCCTTAACCAGGAATTGGATTTTTTTCTAAATGCCAGTTTAACTAGTTATTTTGGTTCTGTTGGTTTTTTTGTACGAATACAGTTTTAATTGTATTTGTAAAGATACATGTTTTCTCAAAGCGTAATGACAGAATCTTAAGGATTACATATGCACATTTTGGTTTCATTGGTGGAAAGCAGAAACATAAGTGCTACTCTTCTAGGACACTGTGGAGATTTGAAATAAGATCCATAAGTAGTTATGCACATTATTTGTAGAGCACTTTCCATAACAATATAACAAAGTGCTTTACAAAAACAGTAAGATAATAAAGTACATTCAATATGATAAAGAACACGAATGCCAGGCATCAATTTGTGAGGCATAACTTATATTATAAATATCAATGTGATATGAGATAAATGAGATAATGTCTGTAAGGCTGCCAGGGTTCATTTCAAAAACTAGAGGCCTGGCATTTACTTCAAAATTGTACTTACTTTCTGGTACTGCATGGTTTTGTGAGTAGTGTTACTTAAGTTAATATCTTTGTGGAGCACTTAGAATGACAGAATAGATGGCTGTTGTTACCTGACATCAGTAGGTGGGTTCTGTGAGAAGGGGTTGTGAGAGCAGGCCAAGATCTGGACGATGGCTCCAGGGTAATAAGTCTCAAGCACTTCCACTGTTGTAGGATAGACAGGCTCCTCAAAGCCCAGCTCAATATAATCCTGGCTATAGAAGCCTTTAGGGGTGCGGCGGAAAGGTGGTGGAGCGCTGGCACACTGTTCCCACCATGTCCCATAAGCTCTGAATACAGCTGTCTGGGTGAAGTCTCCTGAACTAGGGTACACGTTGGGCACCCCAGCCAGGTTCCACATGGTGTAGGACATACTATTCTCACTGCCATAGTGGGAGCTGAAGTCCAGAACCTCCTTTGCATACTGCTCCACCTCCACACTGACCGGCAACACCGCCCGTTGGCCTGACTCCACGGCCCGTCGACTGGTCAGAGCCTCGCCTCGAGTCCCACTCCTGGAGCGTCGCCGCAGACAGATATAGTAAAACATGCTCAAGAGGGTTAACATAGGGAACTCTGGGGCTGACGGGGGCAGAGGGGAGAAACGGAGGCTAGAGGGAGGACGAGCCTCCACTTAGTGGAATCACACTGGCTCAAGTGCTGGGGGTGTACAAAGCACAGGCTAGAGGCCCGGCTGCATGCATGACCTGTAGGTTAGGCAGAGACAAACACATACACATACAAGAGTGAGAACAGTGGGACAGCAGGTGTAAATGTTTATGCTTATCTATTTTACACAAAAATAAAATAAATTAAAAAGGGAGAAATCTGTATCAACTAGACTTTTGCTGAATGTAAATGAAAGTAAAATGTAAAGAGAATACATGTTAATAGATCCATGCCTACTTTGAGCATTTACAGTGAAGGAAAACTTTCAGAGGACAAAAGCTCATGGAGTATAAAGTAAAGCTTACAGTTGAGAGGTGAGCTTTTAAAGCTGACACCATCTATGATGTGCCACCATAGTTGTAAGACCTTCTTACTTAGCAAACACACTTGGTGTGATTCATGGTGACACTACCTATCTACTGTTGCCACAGCCTTCCTGCCATCACAATGTAGTCTGGTACCACTGTTTGTGTATGATGGAAAGATATGTATGTCTATTAAGGACCATTCCTTGTGATAGCAACATGCAGGAAACTAAGTAGCATGAAAACATGTTTGTCAGGCGAAACTGGAGAGTCGTGTTAACACCCCAAATCATTAAAAGCCCTAGCCTGAGAACTCCTTCAAGGCCTCAGTGGCTAGTATCCTGCAAGCTCTGTCCTCCCAGATAGTTACACCACACCCGATGTCACACAAACTAAGAGTGGCTCATTAACTGGCAGGACTGGCCTGCAGGACGCCAGGAACCTCAAGGTCTGGGGTCTGATACCTCGCTGCTATACAGGTTTTTAGCACCACTTCATTTAGAGACAACCTGTGATTCACAGGTGAACAAAAGAATAGTCCAATCAGAAATATTTGAAACCACTGTTATTATTCCCAAATTGATTGGCAGGTCTTTTTAACACCGGGGCAACACGATCTGTTGGTTTAAGCAAGTGTTTTTATAAGCATGGGTATCAACCAAGCTATAACATTATACAAACGAGAAAAACAGCACATAGCAATTTAGGCTAGTCGGTAATAAGTTCGCTTTGTTTTATCGATGCAACTGAGAAATGTCTGTTCTTTTTAGCATTAGCTAAGTCCGTCTTGTCAAATGTCATCCCTTCGACAGCTTCTTCCGTATACCGAGGACACTTCATTGGGCAATTGAAGCTAAAGTATCCCAAAACCTTGGCTAACTTTATAGCAATTTTTATATTGACGTTACATTACAATGAATACAAGCTATCTGCCAAGAAAAGAACTGTTGCTTTCTGAACACCATAGTTCAAAAAAAAAAAATACTAACATTACTAGCGAAGTAACAATTACAGGGGAGGTGAGCTCCCCCGAAGCCTGTGTTGTTGGTGTTAATGTTAAATAGCTGGTGTTAGTTAGCCAGCGTTAGCTAGCTAGCCTTCACACAAGCTGAACTGTCAAAACATAACTGTTAGCTTCCGGAGCTAGCTTTGCAAAACTTAACAATCATAGAGGATGGGACGTAAGTTAAATTTACGGTAAACGTAGATCGATATATCCATTCATGAGGAGGAATCCTCTTCTTCCCTTTATCAGGATATTTCAACCACCAAACAACATTCCTGCCGTTTACCTTTTGATGCCTTCCGGGACAGTCGGACAACGCTAAACGCATTGAGCTCACATTATAATGAGCCCTATAGATCGGAAAATAATGCAGAGAATATCGAAAGTTTATATGATGTCATATAGTTGAGACTTCAAGTGTAGAAAACAAAGTGCGTACCAGCAATGGTCATGTCAACAACAGAGAATAAAAGTGATTAATTCTGCAGAATTCGTTTTTCACACTTATTTGTACAAAATAGATGGATATCGCTTCAGTTTTTAAACGACTACGACAGAAGACAAACAATAACATGTCATCTTTGACATAGTTTTGTCCAGAAGTGGCACCTGAATGCGAAGAGTTTAAGTTATCTGAAACTTGATAGAATTACGTAGGATCAGTAAAAGCCGCACCAGTTCCGTACAGCAAATTATCAACATCCGGTCAGCATTGTTTTCAAGCAAAGGATTAGGGGAATAGTAGTTATTTAGCATTGCTTGCTAACTAGAGATAGATTTATTTTAGTTTTTAGTTTTAATGAGTTCATTTGGTGAAAATAGATTTAATAATTACAATCAATATTCAAAAGTGTTGAAAAAAATGTTTCCAGAATATCTCGCATAGACTAATTTGAGGATGAACTGGATTTCACTATGTACACTACTTCAGCTTTCACTTACAACATGTGATAGGCTATCATACGACATAGGGCTGTGTAATACTGCAAACATAGTACATCCCTGTTAATTTTGTCCATAGTTTATAATTTTACAGTTTCACCACATATTGACTCTTCTGGTTTATTTGATGAGATGAGCCATTTTTGCAGATTAAATATTGGCAGCTACCTGATGTTCACGTTTTCCATCCAATCTGAAATCAAATCTGAAGACATGTCAGTATGAGTAATTAATATCAACGTGTTTTGTGTTTTTGAGAATATTTGACATTTGTTGAAAGATATTTGTCTGTTTGAGAAATCAAGAAAATCACACCTGTATTGTATGAGCTGTATTATATGTACAATATATACAACAAAGAACCCCTGTATCATGTCTTAATGTTAATACAGTTTTATTAATTGACAACAAATGAAACAGTTCAGCGCCTGAACTCATCACAGCAGAAGAGTTAACCACTGTGAATGGACCTGATGGCCCAGACACAAGTCAATATGAATAATAATGTACCTGTTGTGGTGTTGTAGGATTCATCCACACTGACTGGCTGCTGCGTGATGATCAGGTCATCCCGTAAAGCAGAGATGACAGGAGACTCAACAGCACAAGATGTTGCAGGTGGTAAAGAAGTGGTAACAAAAGGAGGAGTGAGGTTCTGGTGTGAGCATTGGCTGCTGGCTGCTGGCTGCTGGCTGCTGGCTGTGTTGGAGGTGTTGGCGGTGTGGGCAGGAGGTTCAGCAGAGGAGACCGGGGGAGGAAATATAACAGCAGATTCTGGGCTGAGGGCCGACTGTTCCTCTGCTTCGTCCAGGTTTTTGTTCAAATGTTGTGGATGGTGGAGTTAGCAGGAGGTTCAGCACTGGTGGTCAGGTCATCCTGCACTGTAGAGATGACAGGAGACTTATCAGCAGGGTCACATGAGGAGGTGGTGTGTTAACAAAGGCGAGTCTGCTTCATCCAGGCCAATGTTGGCTGGAGTTTCTGCAGCGAGTGCAAGAGGAGCAGGTGGAAGATAAAGAACAAAATAATCTGGTTTTAGGCTTGAATTTGTCTCTATCTCTGTGTCCAGGCTGTTGGTGATCGGGACATCCTGCCCTGCAGAGATGACACAATGTCTATCAGCAACAGTCACAGAAGGTGGTGGAGTGGTAATCACAGAAGAGTCTAGTTTTCAGCTTGGCCTTGACTGTTCCTCTGATTCATCCAGGCTGTTGTTCAAACTATTGTGGATGGCAGTGGTGGCTAGAGAGTCAACACTAGTGGTCAGGTCACAGGTCCTGCACTGCAGAGATGACAGGAGCTTTGTTGGCAAGGATCAGAAGAGCTGGTTGAACTGGACCCATGGCAGACTCAAGTTCTCTGGTGGGCTCCACACTCACATTCTCACCATCCAGGACTGAAAGCAGCGACTAGAGGTTCAGCAGGAGGGGTCAGAGGGCTGGATCCAGTTGAGCTGGATCCACAGTAGTGTCTGGTTCTGGCCATTCTAGACAGTAATGTTGATGAGGAGTTTATGAAGGAGTAATGACAGCAGAGTCTGTCTCTCTGATTGGTTTGCTGTCCTCCCCCAGACCAGGCTCCTCATTCATATCTTCAGCAGGGCTGGTTTTGGCCTCTGCATCATCCACCAAGTCTCCTGACTGGGTCTTTCTGGTGTTCAGGTCTGGAGACACTTTTATGTAACAGTAAGGCTGAAAACAGCAGACAGACATCTCCCACTGAGACATCACTGATTTTGTGCAGAACCTCTGCTGCAAAGCAGTTGATCCTTTTCACCAGGACATCCTGAGTGTAATCCTGTCTAACCTCCTGCTGGATAGACAGGACCATGTCGTCCCTCATGGCACAGGAAAAGGTGGCATGCATGGAGAAACATGGGGGACTCCATGTTTCTTCAGGGGAAGCGGTCTAGAATAGGTCCTGAACTGGAGGGCATGTTAATGGAGGCATTCAGAGGAGGCAATCAGGCCTCCAACACCACCTTCCATGTGCAGTGGGGAGCGCTTCAGGTAGTGTAGGGCTCGTGAACAGAGACTCCTCCCCCAGCCAACCTCCTCATCAGGGCCAGGTTATAAAGGGCACCTGCTGGCTTCTGTTCAGTCTCTTGCTGGTTCCTGTAATTGTGACTGATAGCATTGGCTACAGCCGTGCCTCCCCATCCATGCTTTATTGGTTTGATTTGTTTTGTCAATTGGGTTGTTTGTTGGTTGTTCTTTGTTAGTTCCTTGGTTGTTTAGTTTTACTTGTGATAAATTTTTTTGCATTAGCTTTTCTTTTGCAGTGTAGCTGAGTGCTGTGAGGTTGGGAGGCTAGGCGTGCCTGGTGAAGACACTGGGATACAAGTGTTTTTGGGTGAGGTTTGCTGTGCTGCACCTGAAGTGAGTAAGTAGTAGCACTCCTTGGTAGTCTGCCTCTCCACAAGTGACTTCAGCTTACTTTTCTTTTCCTAATTTTGCTTTATGTTGGACTGATTTTAAGTATTTTAGCATTGGTAAGTAAATTTCCATTTGCCTTTCTTAATATAATCTTCCTTTCCAGTCCCCAGCTATTTTAAATCTCTTGGTTCTAATAAAATACTTTGTTTTCAAATTAATGCATCTAAGCCTCATCAGCAAACGAGCCTGTGTCCTTGTATCCATTTAACAAACAGCTAAAGTTTGGAAATGGTATATCCTGGAGTGTGATTCCCCAGGTGGCGTTGTTGGTCCCTATACTCCATTCTTTCCCTAATTGTACACTCCGCGCCAGACATGGACCAAGCTGATGGAGCTGGGGGCCGCCTGTTGCTGCTCGGTCAGGCTCCTGGTGTACTTCTGAGCCTCCACCTGCAGCTCAGTCAGATCTTTAGCAGTGACCTCACATGTGAGCTGTTTTTTTTTTGTTTGTTTGTTTTTAAATGCCTCCGCGACAGCCAGAGGCATGTTGTTTTCAGGTTGTGTGTACGTCTGTCTGTCCCATTCTCGTGGACACGATATCTCAGGAAACGCCTTGATAGAACTTCTTCAAACATTCACTTGGACTCAAGGATGAACTGACTAGATTTTGGTGGTCAAAGGTCAAGGTCATAGTGAGGGGGGAAAAAAAATTATTTTGTCTATCAACAGACTATGTAACTGCCTAATACACAAGTTATAGCCAAACAATTGAAGCTTGCACTTCCAAAGATAATACAAGCATTAGAGGATTTTTTTCTGGCATGTATAACACCTCCAGAAACATGCATTGTATTGCTCAGTGTTGGAGGTATTTATCAATGTCTGCATCCATTTCAGAGCTGTGAGGGAATTCAGCATCAGTTTAATTTCTTACAAAATATTGGAAAGTTGTTCTTACCTTCCAATAATATATCGGTGCACTTAAACCAATGCTGCAATGTCATCAACTTTAATGGATGTAAACACATATTAAGAAAAGTATGTTTTGTGGCTTGCAGTCTAAGTGAGTTCCCCATGTGCTAACAGCCTCTTCTCTGCAGAAGAGAAGCCTCTAATCTCCACTGTGGCTCCATCCCATCCAACCCCTCCACCCACAGCAGACAGATGTTTACTGGTATGATACCAGTAAACCAATAAAAACCACAGAAGTAGTGTGAGTTGATGAAAGCAATGTTCTCCAGTGAAGAGATGGCGATGACTTCACTGTCTGTCTGGGAAACTCTCCAATGCCCATAAAGTCTCACTTGCGTCCTGCGAAGGTTAAAGCAATTTGTGGTCTGAGTTATTAGTGGTTTGAGAAGTATTTTACTTACCTGTGCTCGTACTGTATTACAAAGATAACAACCTGTGTCATACTGTATAATTTCTAACAAAGCACACAGATCTTGGCTTTCATAAATCATACTCAGCTTGCTGGACCCATAAAATCTGACTGCTGGGGATCATTTCCTGGATTTGAAGACACTGCAGGAGACTGTGCTTCTTTCAGGACGTGTAGTAGGGATCTTGTTGTATCTAATGTTCATGAAATTTCATTCATTAGAAGGGGTCCATGGGAGACTGAGTGTTTTTATTTATTTTGTTCATTTATTTTGAAAAGACAGTGGAAACATTTCTAGACACTTCTAGTGAGGAAGTCCATAAATCTGTCAAATGTCGTCCTTGTTTTAACAAGTCAAAACACAATAACTGCTGGTTTGTGTGTTTTTTGTAATAACCCACTAAAAAAGATTTTGATTTAAGAACTGTTAGTTACCAACTTTTGGGAAATTTAAGAAAAACTTGCAAAAAAAAAAGTGCTGAAGATCCACCACATCACGTGTGTGTGTGTGTGTGTGTGTTTGTGTGTGTGTGTGTGTGTGTGTGTGTGTGTGTATGTTTGTGTGTGTGTGTGTGTGTGTGTGTAAATGAGAGGAATTTAGATAATTTTAAACTTAAACTGTCACCATAGATTGCAGTAACATTACTGCTCTGATATGCACTATAGTAACCTCTTCCCCAACTTCTGCCTGTGCTCTCTTCTTAATTTGTTTAAGCATTATAATGATATTAATAAATAAATTTACATTTTGTTCTTTCAATGACCAGAATTTGTTTTATGAATCATATCCATGTCTGTTTGTTATATGATAGCTACTGCTGTCACTTGTCAGTTATTGCCATAAAACAGTAGCAATTGTTTTTCAAAAAACACTGTAAAATTATTATTAGTTTTAAATAGCATTAGTATTAATGTCTTTCTTTTACATTTCTCGATGTGTGTTGAAAGATCTGGACAGCATTCTATGTGTGTAGAAAACAAATGAATAGAGACTCCTGGCTGCCTGGACCTGAAGCCACTGGCAGTAACACTCTTTAAAGGGTTAAAAAAAACAATATTAAAAATCTATAATGTGCTTTGGGAAATTGTAGAAAGTGTACATTGCATGTATAGGGTCAAATTGAGAAAAGTAACAGTATTGTACTTTAACTGTGATTCATGCATACATGTATAAGAACTAGTAATATTTAAATATCTTTCAGGAACAATGGTGGTTAATATCATGTTATGGTTCTATATGTACTGTGGTGAACAAAACCAACGATACCAGAAATTACACTTTTTTTTACCTTTATTTTTCTGATTAGTGAATTCAAATTAAACTGAGAACAAAATTTAATTGGGTTTCATTTCAGGCCTGAAGGCAGTGACAGACGAAATCTGACAGTGTGCAGATGTGGAAGGATCTTAAAATTGAGGTAGTGTGGCTATTAACACTAATGTTGCTGGTATGACACAGTGACACTGCTGCCAGATCGCTGCATCTTTCCTTCTTTACCACAAACTCTAGTGGAAGCTTTCAAAATGCAGAAACATGAACACAATCTCATATTCACAGATTGTGCCTTTCTCATCTCTCTCTCTCTCTCTCTCTCTCTCTCTCTCTCTCTCTCTCATGCACACACCCCACTGTGTATCCCCTGATAATTAAGAGCCTAATGGATCTTGTGTACGCCGGTGGTCACAGTTTGGCTGGCATTTGCACAGATGAATGACTTGTCCAGTCACTCTGTCTCTGCAGTGCACCGTGGCTCTATTGTCAAAACCAAAAGAGCAGAGCGTCTCCACAGACCCACGGGCGACCAATCATAAGTCCAGCTCTCATTAGCAGGCATCCATTGTGGGTGACAAGAGGAGATAATTACCTTTGACTACAAGAGCTCTCGCTCGCTTTCTGCCAGTGGCAACAATGCTTGGCCTATAATAGAGAGTGTGGATCACTTTAGAGATAAAAATAAACCCAGTGTGACTAAATTGGTCTCTTTTTTTGACAGAGGACATGTCTTTGACTTGCAAGGTGCTTTGACTTTAACATGTTGAATCAGTTTAACTTTGACATCAGTGCATTATATTGACTGTGTGGACACGTTTCTTAGCAATTCCTGTACCAGTATTTCATCACTTTGTCTTGATTGATCTCTCTGAAAAAAGATCCATGCAGCTGAGACAGAAACACAGAAACAAACCAGAAGAAAGATTGCACCACTCCACTCACACACACACACACACACACACACACACACACACACACACACACACACACACACACACACACACACACACACACACATACACGCACACTCACACACACACACACACAAAGATACACACATATACAGTATACAAACAGCACCCAGCCAGATTTAGAGTTAACAAAAAGGGATGATGTGAATAGGTGGCTTGTGGGCATGCTCTGTGATTGACAGGCCGGGCCGCTGTCAGCTCCTCCAGGCAGGCATCAGCGAGCAGCAGCCCTGCTACTGTCAGAGCTCTGTTCTGGTCCACTGTGCCACACATACATATGCACATGGCCGAGCTCACACAAATGCAAATGAGGATGGACACACGCATAAGCACATGCACAGATACATGTGTACGCGAGCGCACACAAACACACACGCACGCACTTTCTTTTCCTCTGTGTGTCACTCACACACACACACATCCATGCACTCACACACTCTCTGTCCCATGCTACGCCCCAGCTGTCAAAAGCCAGTTAAATAACGAGTCTGCTGCTCTCCGTCCTTTTTGCATAGAGGCAGAGGAGTTGGTTATTGCTTGTACAGAAGCCGCAGCATGTGTGTGTGTGTGTGTGTGTGTGTGTGTGTGTGTGTGCCTTTCTCCCAGCTGCAGCACGGTCAGCCCACATGGGGAAATGTCTCATGAGAATATCCAGGCTGGCCCTCCCATCTCTGTTTAGACTGAGGCAGTGATGGGCAGCCTTGTACAGTAGCTAACCTCCTATTTTAATGCACTTCCCAGGAAAAAAAAAATCCAAGTTATACAGCAATGCATTGTATGGTATAATCCTACTTTATGTACTGTGGGACTGAGCCTACACCAAGGAGTTGTAGAGGCTTGTGATTTATAAACAGATCGTCATAAGTTATAGTACAGCATAATTTACCTCAGACAGGTCCGTGGTCACTGCCATTACAAACACGACTTCCAGGTGGCAGGACATTTATTATTCACATACATTTAAATACATCTGACAGTCCAACATGTTTTATGCATTTAGGAATGTCAGCAGTGCAGTATGGGCAGTTAAAAGCACCAGGAGCTGAGAGGGCTGCGTATGACTGACAACAGGGAGCAGAGTTGGCACATGAGGTGCAGTGCAGTGCGGTTGTTCGCATGTAAAGATTTACTTTGGTGTTAATCAGTCAGCAGAGGTGACAGCGCTGAGTGCAAATTTAAAAGTGAAACTGTAAATGAAGATACAGCATGTTGCAGTTTTGTTGTTAAGATAGGTGAGTGGTTCCTTTTCCAACTGATTACCAACATGAAAATCTCAAAAATGTTGGCGGTCCACATCCGACTCTCGTTCCCTTGAACTCTTCCTGTTGCTAACCAGCTATCCATTTTGATACTGCAGAACCACTGAGGTAGCTCAAAGTTAATATAGGAAATGCACTGCATTGTTTTACTTGTTCTAAGAGTCTACAGCCGTGCTTTATTGTGAGGCTGCACTTAGACACAGTGATAAATTCTAACATCAGCATAGTGAGGACCATGAATGTCTGTACTCAAATCCATCCAGTAATTGTTGAGATATTTCAGTCTGGATCACAGTGGTGGACTGACATTGCCATCATTATAGCAATGGAGTTAGCGTGGATAAATAGGTAAAAAAAACTTCCTATATCATATTTTGCCCATGGAACCATAATGACTTCAAGGAAAGAGGTTGACCCAAAGGAAACCTGTCTTCCAATGGTAACAGTTAATGTTAACCCCTCCTATTTAGCATTTATGGCACATAAAAGCAGTAATAACACATGATTTGTAACTTAAAGTAATGTAGTTGTAAGCAGATATACAGACATTTAGTGATGCATTTGTGAACAACTATAACTCCTCCTGTGAAGCACCTGTAACTGGTGTACAAACAGTTGTTGAATAATTGACAGCGATAATTTTATACAATATTACGAGTTCACTTATTCTGCTCATTAATAACATTTATTACGTAAGTATTTATTTATTTATAAATACTTGTTCAAGTACAGAGATAAATCTAGTAAATGGATGTTGAGTTAAAAAGTTTGAATTTGACATTTAAACGCATCAATAAACAGTTTTAAACCTGCCAGTGAATCTTTTGTACAAGTAGGCCTAGATGATAAATCTTTTATAACACACTGTAAGGATAATGTCAAATTATTCAGTTATGGCCTTTTAAATAAAATGACTGTTGTACTGCGTTATCCATTGTTCACTATGTGTTTATGCAGATGGAGATTATTCACAGTAGGACTAACACGGGGGTTGAAGCAACTAATTACATTTACTTTGGTTACTGTAACAAATTTGACAACAACTGCCTATGCTTTGGGTCAGACATTAGGACATACAGTACATGGCCTTTTTTTCTTTATGTAATGACTCAGTATATATTTTTCAGATATATTTTGTAAACCTCAGTCTTTATTTTCTGGTTTCTTGTGGTCCCTCAGGAAGAAGTTGCTTTCGGTCATGATGAGATGTGCATCAAGTTTTCTGCTTAAGAAATCCAAAGCAAAAGAAATGACATTCCTTGTTTCCATCTTATTCCATCCTACACTTTGCAAATTGAATTCTGTTCACACACACACTGTTCACATTATAAATGGCAAATATAGTCCAGGAAATATCTGAATCTGTGTGTTGGCTCTTGACTGTTGACACCTACTAAAACCTTTCAAACCTAAGTGTGGGAGTCATTCTCCCTCACTGTCACTATCCACTGATTAAGATCATCATTTTAAATCATAATACATAACTTCACTAACTCATACATTTCAGGAAAGTCCACACGATGGATTTGACATTGCAGATCACATCCGCTCACCATTAAAGTTTCAGGTCTGACACTGACTTCCAGTCACAGTCTTTGGCACCTGACATTCTGTTTCCAAATGCTGATAACGCCATTCAACAGAACGTTGTGAATATTTCCGACTGATTGCAAAAACTTCTCCGGCTTTTTAGTCTTAATGACAGAATCTGCAAATATAATTACAGCTGCAAGAAAACCCAGCCGGAGATAGCGGAGAGAAGCTGTCATCTGCTATTGTTTTCCAATCTGTGTCCTCCAACTGAACTTCACCGACCGACAGTTTAATTGGTTTCAGGGAATCGGGTGTGAAGAGGAGTCACGACCTTGATCTTTCTCCCTGATAAATGGTTTTTTTTGTTTTTTTTGTTTTTTTTTTTATACCAGCTATACATGCAAATATGCAGAGTGTGTGTGTATGTGTGCTAGGGAGTCGAGAGGGAGGTAAACAGATACAGATTGTCTCATTTTATTGTGTGTTTAGTGGCTGATTAGAGGCCTAATTAAATACAGTGTTAGTGAGTTCAGAGGCAAACAGAGGAGACACTGACCCTGCGACTTCTAATGCACCCCGGGGGATCATCTGAACAAAGAGAGTAGATGCACACAGGCTGATAGAGAACATGCATTCAGAGACTTTGAACAAACAAGCATCATCAGACCTTTATCATCAGAACCTGTCCTTAATTCACTCTTCACCTTGTATGATGAATATTAATAGGAGGGCAGGGAGAAATTAAACAAAACTAAACATTAGCTCCTGATGATGTTGGCTTAAGTTCAGACCTGCTGGGTAAAAAAAAAACAAAGCAACACTAGTGCTGGAAACAAAACTCTACCAACCTGTGTGGATGTTATATAAAAATGCAAAACAATTGTTAACACCAACAGGCACCTACAGTTGTGTAACTTCCTTTGTGTTGTGTCACCTCCTGCGCTGCTTAAAGCTAAACTTATCAAGTGAGTTTGAAAAACACTATTTAAGGTTGTAAAGCTTTCATTTACATGGCAGGCAGTTAGTTTGGTATCATATAAAAGGTGAATAGGCAGGAGAAGGTAAACGTTTTTGTCAGTGTTGGACTTTAGACTGCAGGAATAGGGCTATGGCTATTTCCTAGAGGCAGTACATACTGTACAAACTAAAAAAAAATGCCAGTAGACAAGATTAGTTCATTTTGGCACAGCAAAAACTCAGGATATAAGCACAAGTGTGCTGCATACGAGAGGTCAGCGAGGGATAATTAATAGTTATTCCTACTTATGCTTTACGTATGGAAAGCAGCACTTGCTTCACTACAGACTTAAAAAACAGACGGCTCATAGTCTGGAGTCTCATCTTGTCACATTGGCGGTTGTGATGCTACAAGTTTAGCATGGAAACAGCAAAGTGGATGATTGAAATATCACCTGGGGAACATAATTTCTGTATTTCAGTGAATGGTGCTTTTCTTTTTGTTTGTTTGGTGAGCTTCAGCGATTCAGTTCTACACTTACACAAAATTAGGAGGCTTGCAAGAGACACATAAAAAAAAAATTTAAAAAAAATAGTCACAATTGAAGCAGCATAAACCCAATATCCTGACTTTTAGTCTCTAGTATGACACACGCTTTAAGAATCTAAATTTCCTATAATGCAGCTCAGTACCATCTTTTGTTAGACTTCCGCTGTCACTGGCAAGCACATGTCTTTCAAACCCAAAACTCCATGCCCCATTTTTTGGTAAAATATGTGTTGTGTCCACGCTCAAGCAGAGATCAGCATTATTTTCTCAGACTGTAGACAGCTCCTTCCAAAGCCACAAAAGAAATTGTTTTTTTTCACAGGCTCAGTGGTAAGAGCAGTAGTTTTGAGTTTATGTGCGGTTTTGAAAAAGATACCTATAATGAAGAAGAGCTGCATAGGCCACTGTAATGAAGTCTCAATGATTTACATGCCCTTAATATGTCTTTGTTGGGCTGCACAAGGTTTCATAATCTTTCAACAGTTAAATGATGAAAGTCAGCTGAACAGGAGTCATGGATTAATGAGAAAAATTGTAGCTCTTGAAGGAGGGACAACATCTGGCTCAGTCCAAGGTGTTGTGAACGTTTCCACTGTTTCACAGCTGCAGGTCTGTCACAGCTGAGGGACAAGCGAGATACATCACATTTAAGGAAGAACATTTTCACCACAGTAAGAGTTGACACACTGCAGGAAGTCGTACACCAACAGCAACTCAATCACTCACACTCACCTGAAAACACAACACTCACAACAAGGTGCATCCCAACAATTGTGAAATACAAGCTTAACCATCTAGTGTAGAAGCTATTCAGTCATATCAAATACAAGCCTACATCAAGATGATATAAAAGTTCCAAAGGCACCCATGGGTGCCTTCAGATATTTAAATAGACGCGGGTAGAGCAAACAAATACATGGCAGAATATTGTAACAATATGACAAATGGCAATTATGTAAATGACAATGTCAATTGGTTACTTGCTGGGAGCAGGTGGTGGTGACTGATGTTAACAAGAGCTTCAGCCATTGTTGCGTTTACAAGAGAAGACGTTATAATACATCCTCTGAGAAGCACTATGTCTTCAAGGCAGATTGGAGGCTACAGTGAGTCGCTATCGGAAAGTGACAAAATGGGCCACAGCTTGTTGGTTAGAGTGCTATCTTCGTTTGAAGAAAAGATTTGATGAAGAAGTTAACATTGTTGTTGCTTTCCACCACTGGAGGCAGCTCTTGGTGAGTAAAGCGAGTTCACTTTTGGTAGTTTGATGCTGAACTCACAAGATTTTTTCTAGACAAGACACAGTAGTGAGCACATGACATGAACATCTAGCAGATATATAAAATATATACAGTCAATGGTAAAACTTTGAAATCACTGCATCAAGATGTGAAAACAACATATACTGAACCTTATTCACATCAGTCACCAGTCTAGAGAAGAACATACATGAAAAATACAGACATACATCTTATCAGGTATTCATTTCACTGGGGCAGATAACATATGTACAGACTGTGATGTGGAGGTGAGGAGTCTCTAGCTGTCTAAAAGTCAGGAGCTGTACTGTATACAGTACAGAGAGACAGTGAAGGCACACAGCATAGCTGTATTGTTGTGTGTTGTCAGTGTTATTATCAGGTATCTAAACCACGGGAGGAAATTGTTTAAAATGAGCCATAAATATCACTGCAGTGGACAAACCTTTGATTTCCATTTAGCTCATGTTCCTCCAGAGGCCTGTGAAGGCTAATTCACATGCAAACCCCCTCCACTACTGCCCCCCACCCCCTCCCCCTTTTTATTCCCCAACCCTCTCATCCCCTCTCCACCCCATTGGCACTAACAATACCCCTCTCGCCGCACCGCCCCACTCTCAACAGGCTTCTGTGGAATTTATTCAAATATTTTGACATTTCGCCTCCCCTCACTTCCCGAGCAGAAATGATTTGTGACAGCTGGAGATGGGCTCGGTCGGAGGAGCTTCCTCCAACACCCTGCCTTCTTTTTTCCACCCGTCCTTCTTTGTAGAAAGGCAGATTTTTCTCTTTCGACTCCCATCTTTTTTTTTTCCCTCCTCCTTTATTCACTGCTGCTCCTCCTGTCAGCCGGCGCAGGCCTTGAAATCTCCTCTCCTGGTTTTTTTCATGTGACTCCACAGTGTGATAGACAAACTGGGTGATATTCCTCTATTTGTTGACATTTTGTGTTTGCTGTCTTTTTTGTGCCTTTTGCTCAGTGCCCACCTGCTGTTTGATCCTGTGCTGACACCATGTATTGGCAGCACAGAGGGTAATCCTCCTCTGAAAAGCCTTTCATCTGAATCCGCTGAGGCTACAGCACAACAAAATCATCCCTTTTATTATTTTTAGAAGATGAGTATATTAAGCAAGTGATAACTATTAGATGATCTCCAGCAGCCTGGTGTATATACAGAACAGCAAGTGAAATCTCAAGTACCAACAGTCTCAAGGTGCCTTATTTTCCCACATGCATTTCAATAGGCGATAAACTGGTAAAGCATCAAAATGAGGAAGCGGTGCATCAGCCGATGCTGCCTGTGACAGCAGTGTGCGGACTACAGCGCGGTGCACTGACAACAAAGACTCCATTTGAATAATGCTGCTCATTAGTTGGGGGACAAGGCCTTTTTCTGTTGGCGCCTGTCCCTGGTCACTTTGCACGGCTACGATAGACAAACACACTCACTCAACACCAAGGTTGTCATCCATCACCGCACTGAGAGAAAGGTACTAGACACCCAAGACAAATGCGTCTTAGGTTTTTTATTTCCAAGGCAATGATTAGACATTTTCTCTTGTGAAGCATCACAGCGTCTGCACACAGAGAATAAAGTGATGCCAGCTTTCTCCTACTGTACATAGTGCCGTCTGAGCAGAGCTATTGAAGAAAGATCTGAAAATCCAGGGGAGGCTTGAGCTGCTGGAAGTCCTTTATCAAGTCCAGTATCAGCGCGCTAAACAGTAATGAACACCCCAACTCACCAGGCGCTAAAATACTCACTGTCAGGACAAGTTGGCATCTAAACAGGAGGTTTCTTGTGAGGTTCAGCCAAACAGCAACCTCTTGATCTGTTAGGCTGTCGTTGTTCTGTTAAAGGAATAGTTCAACATTTTGTGAAAGACCCTTAATCACTTTCTTGCTGAGGGTTACAAGAAAAGATTGATACCACCTACATGTCTGTACCAAGCAGAAACCTCCAGGGCTGAAAAATGAAGATAGCACGGTCGTGCTGAAAACTGCAGTTCCTCGAATGGCCACTTGAGGCTCGCTCCAAAAGCGAGTCAATCCCTACATTCTATGGTCAATCCCCAAAATGCTCCACTTTACAGCAGAATAAAGACGTTCACAGCGTATAGCTAATTTCCCTTTTCATGACAACTTTTTGTGTAAATCATGTGATTAAATGTTATAATGCTTAAATTTATGCATTTTGAGTGGCAGCTGGGTGAGCGTATGTTTGCCACAAACTAGCATGCACTGAAGCCTCTGCTCCACACAGGCCCCAACCGAGCTTTGCTCATTTTTAGATTATTAGTATTAGTAGTAGTATTGGTTAGGGGTGGAGTCAGCACTGCCAAGATGGAAGAGCAGCCCGCTCTGAGAATCGAAACCTCTCTTCAGAAACCTATGGGGTGACATCAGAGAGACTACGTTCATCTTTATATACAGTCTCTGGTCTGAACATTGTCTGGAGGTAATAAAATCATCCCACCAGCACCTCCGAAATTCACAAATTAATGTGTTGAACCTGTACAAATAACCTATGTGTGAAAATTACACAGTCCTGCAGTTGTGTCATCACCATGAAGTTAGAAGACAACCAACGGAGAATCCAGGATAGTGGTTACAGCTCAAGGCCAAGAAATGGTCTGGCACGTAACTCCCACGTAAAACCACAACATGTCACTGTTTTTACACAAAGTGACATGGTGTGGACAGAGCCAGGCTGGGTTCTTCCCCACTGTTTTCAGTCTTTATGCTAAGCTAAGCTAACCAGCTGCTTATAGTAGCTTCATAACATGAGAGTGGTACGAATTTTATCGTCTAACTCTAACTCAGCAACACAGAGAACAAGCAGAGAATATGTCCATTTTAAACACTGAACCACTGGGGATGTAAAGGTATATAAGCACTATAAACAGCAACTGTCAGTATCAAGCAAACCATCCGCAAGACGTGCATGAGCAGGATACCGCTAAAGGAATTTAATGAGTCAAAGGCTAATCTGTTATGCAAATGAAAAAATTGTGAAAACTAAATAATTTGATTCAAAAAGAAAACAGGAACATTGTGATTGTTTGAACAGACCTGAAGGAAATCCAACTGTAGCTCTATAAAAGGAGAGAATCAGTCATCTGCCAAGGACAGCCGGAGCTAATAAGTGTGTAACATGATAGAAAAGAAAATTAGTTCATAGCTGTCATCTTCTTGATGAAGAGGCAATCAAAATCAAAGTGAATCATTCCGTGAGAAGGACTGTGTTTTGGAATTCAAACGGGCAATGCTTCAATATGACAAATCAGCTGGTGTGGTGCATGTTGATTGATTCCATCCATGAAAACCTAATAGATTTAGCCCTCTGTGAATTTGGCTCTCATTAACCTCGCAGCGTTTTCATATGAGAATGTATTGGAGCCATTTTATCCACCACTCAAAGGCAATTCACTGGGTGATAAATCCTTTGGCTTATCTGGCTGCAGGTGACAGCACAGCAGAGCACTGAAGCTGGCTGGGGCACAAACACACTCAAACACACATAAAAATGCATGCACGCACACACATACACACATTCCACATAAACACGTACACACACACATTTTCTTGAAGGGGTCGCCATGGTGACCCATGAGCGGAAAAACCTTGTGATCCAACCGGAACCGAAGACATGCTCCTCGACCCGAGCGACCAGCCGCAACAGAAAAGCCTTCCTCTCAGCTCTCTGAAAAAGAAGAGGAAGAAGTAGAAGGAGGAGGAGAAAAAAAAAAAAAACAGAATTCAATTACACAGTTGAAACCCACTCCTTGCCCTCCGGGAGTGATATCAGCACCATTTAAAAGTCTGATTACTCACAAAACCAATAACATTTTGACTCCTTGGTAATGGACCAGTAGATTAGAAAATTTAGATTACATTTAACTGCCTGTAGATTCTCATTAAAACGCCACCAACTAGTTAGAAACAATAGGTAATTAAGAGTGTAATGAAGCGCAGTAGCGTTAGCGCACGTCGGCTGTATGCTACTCTTGTGGGACCCAGCCTTACTTTGCACTTATCCTGAAGCAAAGCCATACCAGCGTCTCATTTGGGCAATACGACATATTTAATTAGATTAATGAATTTCGGTGCCGTCTCTGCGGGGTTGGTTGTGCTCCTTGCGGTGACAGTATAACAACAGATTATATATTAGGGGAGGCCTGCAAGCTGCTGGCAGGCCGGTACAGGTTGGTCCCTCGACAGAGGTGCAATGTGTGACAGTTTGGGTGGAACCTGTCTCAGGTTTACTCCTGCTAAATTGTCAAATGCAAATAATCATAAGTAAACGTGCTGCACGAGTAAACACAAACTCTTATCCAAAACTCCAGATTTGATTTTGCAAAGTGAGGCCTATTGAATTAAACATGATTGATTGTAACACAGGGAGAACACAAACAGAAGCAAGAAAGCCCAGGGTGATGAATGGGTTAGTGCCTGTGTTTGGCTTTAAGCTAGACTCTGTGGCTCTGGCCGGCCACAAGTAAATCCTTCTGCACAAAGTAAATACTAAAGGAAATGAAACAGGGCATGGCTCTGAGAGACTGACATCAACTAGTCTGAAATAGCTGGAGACTGTTTCAGACTCCTGCAACAGTCATACCAACACGGTTTTTAACTTCAGTGAAATGTGGATGAACTCTGAATAAAGAGAAACGGATGGATGATGTGACAATGTGTTTTTCATGAGGACAGGCCAGCCAACAGCTTTAATAAAGTCACGCTGAGTGAGAGCAGGGTTGGTTTTACAGGCACCTGAAATAATTTGCTGTAAGAATGGAGATTAGGAAAAGTTTTCCTCAGTGCACATGACTATGTGTCACTGGAGGTGAACTGCTTTCACCTCTCCTCCACCCTGACACTTCTGCTTTCCACAGCAGCTTTTCAGTGTCACATGGCCGCCTGTTTGTGGAGTGTCTTACCTCACTCAATCCTTTTGGGCGGTGGAAGCAGACAGTAATTTTCACTCTGTTCTGCTAATTTCACCAAATTTCAAGTTTTTCCTCTGCTCAAAGCTGTAAGTTTTGCAAAGCTTTCATTTTAAATTTTAACTTTAACATCAGTCTCAGGTATGTGTTTAAAGTTTCTAATTTAGTTTTAGATTTAACTGTTAGATGTATATTTAGATGAGACCTGAAGTTTATACCTTTATCTTCAGCTGTAAGTAATGCTTTAGCTTTAGAGTTATCTTGAGGTCACATTTAGCTTGGATTTTAGATTTCATTGAGGTTAAACTTTAATTTTAGACTTGAAAATGTAGCTATTTTTTCACTTTACCTGTATCTTTGTTCCAGATTATTCACATTCAAGATTCAAGATTAAATTTACCATAAACTTTTGGTTTGACTTTAACTGTAGCTTTGACAATTTTTCTTCTTTGACTTAATTTATATTCAGCACATAATTACAGTTTCAGTTTGACTTGGCTGTAACTGCACACACAAACATTTGTACTTCATACTTTGCAATAGAGTACCAATTTAAATGTGCAAAAGCGAAAACACCAAACAGGCTTGTATGAGAAGCCTCCACATATCACACCTCAAAAAAAATTAATTTTAATTCCTGTAATTTAAAGAAACACTACCTGTGATTGGTCCTCATTAGCAACAAACAACACAGTGTGCTGTCAGTACTGCACACTTTCACACTGCTGCTCTGTGTTGTCTGTGAAATCATGATGTTCTGTATCAGTTTTTCTTTTGTAGTATCACACTGCCCCCTATAGGGTTGGGTCCTAAGTGCACTGGATTCACGCTCACACACACACACACACACACACACACACACACACACACACACACACACACTGATGTGTATTTCAGTCACATAGGGTGTATGACTGAAATACAGTCAGCTGTTTTTCCGCACAGATCTTCATTTGGGCGCAGAGAGAGTCACATTTTGCAGAGAAGATTGAAGCAACATTTTTCTCAGTTGAGCTTTAGCGAGTGTAAATTGTAAATGGCTCCCTGTATTATAACTTTTTACGCTTTCAGTGACAGGCACAGATGTTGCACTCTCTATGTGTATATACAGACTGTATGTGAATCACAAGGGGAATATGTCTAGAAAACACTCTCACACTCACATACACACCTCCAACCTGGCAGAGTGTTTGTGCTTGTAAACACTTGAATAATTGAGCCAGATTCAAACAAGGAATCATGGAGGAGGAGGAAGAAGAGAGAAGCGGAGCAGATGGCCCAGTGCAGATAGACTCAGAGACTGGGAGCGAGAAGTGATCTCTGAAGGACGAGGTCTTGTATTGTTGTGGCTGCAAGGGCCGCTCTGTCACATGGCGTAGCAGGGGTCCCCAAAGAGCCAGGGTCTTATGGTGTCAGTGTCCCCCCAGTCCTCATCCCCAGCCCTGGCCTATTGTCATTCCTGTTTTTTAATTTCTCAAACGCAATCAAGTGTGACACAAACTGTTTACCTAGCGTGTCTGCCACAACCAGGAAGAGAAAAGGAGGAGGAAAAAAAACAGACACACAAGCCAGGATCTCGGCACAAAATAATCCTCCATAATACCAGAGAGTTTAAAGAGGCTTTGCCAACACCTCCCCGAACCCCCCCCCCCCCCCCCCTCCACCTCTCTTTGCTCTTATGAAAAAAGGAGGGGGAGATAAAGAGAAAAGAGGGGGGAAACCACATCAGAAGAAAGCTGTTAAATTCGCCCCTCAGTCTCGTTTGGGATTGCTAATTATTGTTTTTAGAGCACAACAATTGGGGTATTAGGGCATAAGCGGCTAGAGATAACATCCAGAGGAAGAAGAGGGGAGGGAAAGGGGAGGAAAGGGAAGAGAAGCGCGGGGGAGACAGATAATGGGTCGACAGAAGGTAAGCTATGATAGGTTCTGGTCCATGGTGGTGTCGTCTCTGTGCGACAACACACCACAGTATCAGGAGACTCACTGACTCACTCTCTCTTCAAGGATCTTGAAAAGTGAAGGAAACTTGACAAGAAAAAGTTTCTAATGCTGGACAGTTTATGGATCGGATGAGATCGCAGCGCGCAGGAGAACAGGAGTTACCACATCCATAGTAGAACACGCTTCAACTTAATACGCGTCACAGGTGAAAATATAAGACATACTAAGACCTCACACGCACAGAGTTAAAGAAAGTTAAAGCTGCTATAATTAATATTTTTAAATTATGATTCCAAATAAATGATACAGGATGCAGGAAGTATAAATAGGAAAATGTTTGCTAATAACATGGCCATATCAAAGAAATAAGTTTCCCCACCGACAGAAACTAGAAGCTGAGAAAGGAGAAAGGTTTTAAGTCTAGACATTACAATCTCAACGGAGCCCGCCTTCTGGATTTGAGGTGTGAGTTTATTGTAAAGAGGGAATGCTTGATGTGCAAAGGCTCTGCCACATAAGATCCTTTTATTAAATCTAGGAACAGTCAATTAACAAGCATCAAGGGAATGTAAAGGTGGAGTGTATGGAGTGAGAAGACTGGAGATCTCAAAAGGAGCCAGTCCATTTAAACTCTGGCAAGTCAGAGGGAGGATCTTGAAATCAGCGCTGGCTTTTATCAGGAGCCAATGCAGAAAATGCTGCATTGACAAAGGTGCTGGATGATCAAACTTTGGAGATCTTGTAAAGACTCTGGCAACTGCTCTTTGCTGCAATGTGCTTTTTTTCTTTTCCTACTGACAGCAATCAGTTGTGGGTGTTGTAAATGCATGCATAAGGATTTCTGTGTCTGACTTGGAAAAAATGGGATGGATCTGGGCTAAATTATTATATAAATGAAAAAAGGCAGATATTGCGACAGTGTCCGAGAAATTATGGAGCCACCATGACTTATGGAAACGTAAGTTTTCCATTGATTGATCAATTTCTGGATGGACCAACAACCCAGCAATCCAGTCCTCTGACCAATCAAAGTTGTTACACATCCACTGATGACCTTCAGACAAGCAGGTCTCTACTTTCAGAAGCTTGGAGTGGTCACTGACTGTCACTGTTTGGCATAGCATTAAATGTTGTATTTTTTTGAAGATGTAACCAAGTGTCAGAATGTATACACAGAACAGAAGTGGGCCAAGCGCAGACCTTAGAGCAGGGACATAGAGTATTATTGACCATATTTACACGGTCGCCATTTTCCTCTGAGGGTAGGAAGCCTTGAACACTTAAATTGCTCTCTCTGTTTGTCAGAGTCTCAATGTTTATATGACTTGCAACCTGGAACACAGCAGTACAACATTGTCCTTTCAGTGACAGCATTTGAGCTCCTCACCTTGAGCTTGATGTCACAGGAAAATGGCCGCCCTGTGAATATGGTCTATTGTATACATCTTTTTGGGTTCTTAAAGATATGACTCTCTCTATTTATGTGCAAGTGTGTTAATTCATCATTAGGCCCTGGGCTACATTAGCATCCTGTTGGGACTGTTGGCAGCTGTAAACAAAGTTTTAAATGACACAACATCTCATCTAATATCATTCATTTAGTTCCAGTAAAGAGAATACTCACAGGAAGAATTCATCAAAACACTGAAAATTGTAAAAGCATAAACGTACTACAAGGTAAGTAATGGGTCGTGTCCTGCAGGAGAGAAAAAAATGCATCCTGGAAAAACGCACTCTCATACACACACGATCACACACTGGCTTTTATCCTGTGACTGAGCGGGCCAGCCAAAGTCATCTGGAAGCTTCCCCATGCCAATGAATAAATAAAGCTGTAATTAGTAAAGAAAACAGCGCCACCTGTTGGTGTCTCACCCCCGTGAACTCAGACCATTATAGGGAGCTGTGGGAAACACCTGAGCCTGCAAAGACTGCGTGTTAAAGGGTTTGGCAGACACAAATGATGTGTGTGTGTGTGTGTGAGTGTGTGTGTGTGTGTGTGTGAGAGAGAGAGGAAGGTTTTTCATGTGGGCCACCCGTGTAACCATGTGTGTTTCAGGGCTTCCATTTGTAAAGAGGCTTACTGAGCATATGTGTCGGTATTGTGAGAGTGTGTGTGTGTACTTGTGCACTCCTCTGTGTTTGTGTGTGTATATTAAGGGGTCCAACTGCATGTCCTGGGGCCCACCTGGCAGTGCAGTGCAGATTCTGGGGCCTGAGCAGCTGGCCTGGGGGCAAGTGAGGGTGTTTGGTGGGAGGAGGTTTGAGAGAGGTGTGGGGGGTCTTCCATGGCCCCTGTCCCACCAGACCCAGACAGTAGGAGGCAGATGGACAGGCCACTGCCAGAGGGCCAGAGGGGCCATGGGGCAGAGGGAGAGGGCCAGCCAAGACCAACTGAGTTCATACACACAGAAAAAAAGAGAAAAAACACACACAAATACATAGTAACAGATGAAATACGTGTGAAAAAACTGCCTTTTGACAGCGGACAGAGAACGGCTGGAAACATACAGCACACAAATTATTTGTTTAACATAAGTTAATGACAGATATTTTATTATAGAAGCTTTTCTGGTGTAGAAAAGTGAGAGCTGAGCTTCTTACCAAATTCATTCCAGTCGACTGTGACTCATCTCTGAGAAAAAAAGTATATTAGTGCCTCTTCGACAACAGACATCCGCTATGTGAGCTCTGCTTTCTGCGAAACTTTCACACAACAACTGGAAGACAAGACGGTGCAGGATGCCAAAAATATCACATG
The DNA here is from genome assembly GCF_021018895.1 of Seriola aureovittata. Lineage (NCBI taxonomy): Eukaryota > Metazoa > Chordata > Actinopteri > Carangiformes > Carangidae > Seriola > Seriola aureovittata. The sequence goes on along the minus strand of NC_079370.1, from coordinate 23,354,662 downwards.
AAAAAAGCTAGATGCATGCATGTTTACATCTATTGTAAAAACCCAATTTATAGTCTCAGCTGTCAGCCAGGTAAACCTTTGTCAGAGCATTAAACGCGTCTATGTTCTTTCCCCCTGAATGAGATGATGTTTTCTCTGGCGCTGGAGCCAAAATCCGATGTTCATCATCGATGTTACACTTTTCTATTACCAAACTGAATTGTCGCTTCTCTGTGAATGTCTGTTACATAATATACATAATAATATACGAAAACATGTGGGGTACCAGAACAATGGCTTTAGAGTGGATGTTCAAATTAATAACATGAATAACGAACAGAGAAAGCAGGCGTGTTACACTGAATCAGAACAGAAAAGATTTAATTGGTATTCAAGGCTGCCATACTGTACATGTATTTGTGTATGACACACACTGATGCTCATAAACATGCATCCGCCATTCGTCGGGTCTCTTTGTAAACTTCCTGCAGCTGCTTTTAACCATGCAAAAGAGGAAAACAAGAAGACTGTGCCCAAAACAACACTGTTTTAAACGCAGACAGTCACAGTGATTTGAGGAGAATATGATTGAGTCTGTGGTATTGACACTGACTTTATTGCGAGCGTGTACTATAGGTGGTGGTGTGGGAGGTAGCCACCGGCTCCAGTAGTCCAGAGAGCCACAGATGCTCCACTGTTTGTGTGTTGACTCTCTGTAATTTGTTTGCTCTAATTTGTTTTGCCGTGCCAGGGGAGTTCCGATTTTAATTTTGCTCTGTGTGTGTTTACCCCTCTTTGTGGATCGCTGATCTGTTAAGCATAGAGAAAGAGAGAGAGCGAGCGAGAGACAGTCAGTGTGGAGGGTGGGCTGTTCAGAGAGCCAAATTAAAAAAGGAGCAGTGCAGATTGTTTTAAGCTCTGGCAGCCCCTTCAGGCCCAAAGGCCTCGCTCGCAGCCTGCACCTGCTCCGTCCCCCCGGGAGCCTGGTTCCCTGATCCGTGGCCCTCGCTTCTCTTCCCCGGGCCCCTAGCCCAGCCGCCTCATCCTCTCCTCTCTGACTTCACACCGTTTCCTTCCCTTCTGCAGTCTCCATCCTCTTATTCTCTCTGTCTCTTAAAATTAAAGAATCATAATAATTAATTTACTTGTATAAAACCTTTCATGCAGAGACAGAATCCAAAGTGCCTTACAGACAAGATTAAAATGAAAGGTCAAAAAATAAAATTAAAATAAAAAAATAAAATAAAAATAAGTAAAATATGTTTAAATTTCTTACCAAGGGAGTTTGCTGCTCTAAGATCCAATGGCAGGTACATAAGAAGGTTATGTAAGGCTTCAGAGATGAGTATAGACTTCAGTTCTAAAGATAGGGGGTAGCCAGAGTTGTGACACAAGCGGCGGGGTGACGTGATCTCTCTCTTTTATTCTATTAGTCAAAATCCTGGCTGCAGCGTTCAGAATTAACTGTTATTTTTAGGAAGCCCAGTAAGCCCTCCATCTCTCCCCTCCAAAAACTCCTGATGCTCCTTTCCTCTCTCCTCCTCCCCAGTGACTTCCCTCCACCCCTCCACTCCTCAGTCCTGGCCTCTTCACCCCTTCTCTCCTCTCCACCACCTGCTCTCCTCTTCATCCCTCCTTCTCTTCTTGCTCCTGGTTACTTTCCTCTTTGCCCCGGCTCAACTTTCTCCATTCCCCCTGATTTTTTTTTTCATCCCCCACCTCCTTGTAACTTTTCCTCTGCTCTCTCCTCCTCTCCTCTTTCCTCCTGTCTTGCCTCCAGCGGCTGGCAGAGTCTTAATCAGCCCCCCTCCGCACCTGAATGATTGCAACTTGTTAGCCTGATTGCAAACACGCAACCACACACATAAAATACTGTCAGGGATATGACAATATCGCACAATAAAAATGCAGTGTGCGGCTCAATAAAGCTGTGTCATGACATCAACACCATTTTATTAACCCAGGACACATGATGTTTAAAATTGTCACAGCTATTCTTTATTGAAATCATCCAGTCTCAGTTTTTATGACTGCACACCCATAGGTAGTTTGATCAGTCAGTCAGCTCTACATACAGTATGGTATACTTTGTCACACATACAATATTTACATTACCGCAGCAGTAATGCTATGACATGTTTCCAATAACAAGACTTCTAGTTTTAATATGGCTTGAATAAAGCAGTCCAACTGTATATGACGCCCAGACTGGGTGAGGCAACTGAAGAGCACACGACCCAGGTCAGGGCAGGTCGGGACGCAGACCACAGGACGACATGATGGAAGAAAGGTTGTTTCTAGATTCTCAGTCCCTGGGTCAAACTCCGGTTTTTCCACCTACTTAGGCTTTTCATTTTAAAGGATCTATTCACCCACACTCTGAAAAGTTCCTCTCAGTCACTGCAAGTGGTACATAACCATGCAAACAGTTTTGGGTTTATGAGATTATAAGACTTCTGTCTCCACCCCAATGTAATGGAAGTTAATACAATTTTGTTTGTGATACTCAAAGCATTAAAAAAAAGCTAATATTTAAAACTGCATTAACTGATTTTTTTGTAAACACAGCACTGACATATTATCACCTTTGACGTTGATATGGTGAGCAACATTAGCATGCATCTGAAGTCATGTTTGTATCCACCTGTTGAATATCACACCAGTGTTCACTTTTTTTTTTTTTTTCTATCAGTGTTTTGCTCTCTACCGACTCCTGAGGGAAAAATGGGGCTCTTTCGCTGCTAAAGGCTCCACCACGTTCACCGGCTAGACGCTAACTTGTCTGTCTGCTGTTTGGTGAACGGTGGGTTTATCAGAGCTTTTTCAATGGAGACAGCTGCCTGCTACGTCTGTAAACAATGCTGATGAGAGCAAACCAAAACAGGAAGACAAAGAGGTAAAAGATGGTAAAATGCTTCATAGAGCTAAGGCTAACACAGCGGAGTTGGTGATACATTACGCATACGTCATTTGGTCCATTTGTTACTGTACAAATTGTGATTGTAGCAGCTTTAAATAATTCAACAGAAACATCCCTTTACCAAAACAATGTCCCTGTTAGTCTAAATCATGTACAGACCTCAGTGGGAACCAGGGCTGTCACATATCTCAGCTTGAATCACTAACTTTTCAAAACAAATTCAAATGTCTGTCACAGTCAAAAATAAACTTCCATGCTCAATAATAACAGTATATGAGCAGGTACACTGGGGAGCTGTGTCAAATGGATAATGATAACACCAAACCACCTGGGAAATAATGTGTGGAAGCATTTTTGGATGTGATAGCATAGATAGAAAGATTATGGATAAAGGTATGGCTGTTTGCTGCCTTTATAAAAAAAAAGCAACTGCCTTACAGTGTCAGCTTGCCACTCAAGTGAGGCAGCGGAGGCACTGCAAATGAAGTGTTACCAGATAGGTTGGGATTAGACTACATGTGTTGCATTCAAAGTCATTTGAATCATTTACACGTACTTCTTTATGACAGCCTTACTCTAAACGGTCTCCATCTGAACTCCTTTCTGATGAAATACTCCCTATGGAAGCTCATGACAAGATGTTGAGTATTATCCAGAGTAACAGGCATTCAAGAGATGTTTGCATGTTGAATTTGAATTTTTCCATGTCAATATTCAATGCTGTGAGCACCACAAATGAAATCCCATTCACCTCTATTGCATTGGGTTGAAGGCAAAACCTTGAAAAATAAAACTAAAACTATCTCCATGACTCAATATCACTACAGGTACGTGAGAAACTATGTTTTGTAATTTGGGTGAACAAATCCTTTAACTTAAGTCACATCTACTCTATATGCACCACAATCTTTTTTTACAGCCATCATAGGTACTGTATTGCCATTACAAGCGTTTCCACCAAGCTTAACATGACAGACAAAAAAGTGAACACTTCCTGACACATTTTGGTCCATTTTTTACTCAGGGTTTTTCACTCAGTGATGTTCAGTCCTGTTTGATTTGGTATCATGCGTCTTTGAGAAGACTTTTCCCATCAACTGCTTCACTGATGACATTCACACAGAGTAACATTCGGACACACAGCCAACATAAGCAGCACTGTCCCCTCACAGCACAATTATGATCAGAACACTCAGCGTCCTGCACTACTGATACACACACTTATGTTTCCCATTCATTTGGCCTATTCTGTTGTCTACCTCCACCCAGCAGACTGTTCCCATTGAAATAAGGTGAAAATACATTTCCACTAGTGCAAAATAACATTTCTCTTTGAGAGAAATAAACAAGCAAGGATTAACAAAAAATATATATTTGACACATATGTTCATATAGAAAGAATAATAATCAAGTGGCACTGATAATAAATTATATTCCAACAAAAGCTGTTGCAGAGTATTTTCACCCTTGACTCTGAGCACTAAGGCTGATCTGTTGCTGTGCTCAGTCACAGTATGCATGCAAAATATACATGCATTCACACATACACACACACAGAGATAGGTTACCTATGAATGGGAACCAGGACACTAAAGTTTAGGAGTGAGGGAGAAATAATTTGCTGTGTTAAATCCACTGCAGGTCCTCAGGGTGGAATGACCTTGATGTTACAGAATGAAGGAGATATCAAACTGACTGCTGCCTCCATCTAGTGGTGAAATATAAAAACTACAGCTCTTCAATAAGATCTAAAGGATCATGAAGTGAATTACCAAAAGCTCCAAGCTCACCAATAACAAGGTGCAAACAAATAATTAATTAACGGAGAGAAATAAGGATGATGACCAGTAAATGAAACAGGCACAAGTCTGCTCATCTTTCCTCCTGACTCATATTCAGTCGGCCGACAAGTGGACCTGGGCTTGTGGTCTGGTGGAGACACATCATTTTTTTGATACAGATTCTTCCCACATACGGTAGCATAGATAGAGGAGATGACGTGAGGACAAATCTACGGCGCGAACTGGCACTCAGTATCAACTGTGTTTCCACTCCAGCACATAGAGGGTTAATGGCTGGGACACAGCAGCTGTTCCTTTTAGCCACATGATCAATCTCCACCTGTCTGAAAAGGTTTGTGCGTTAAGACACATGGCAGAGTGGTGATTAGTTGCGTCATTTCATAGCAAGTGAAGTGCCACTTGTCGTGTCTACAACACTCCTCTGTCGTTGCCGCACTTTTCATGAGACGGTTCCTTTGCGTTAACCTTTCTCACCAGCTTCCACATCTTAGGACGAGACAAATAAGGCAAAGAGAAACTGCCACAGGGGCCGTTCTGATGTTACGGGAGGGGACAAACAGTACAGTAGCATGTGCATTATGAGGTTAAGTCTGTATGCTCTGCATATAAATACCCAGTTTGTCCATCAGGGAGTTGTAACATGTTGGGTATTGGAGGTGGAGGAGCTGGAATAGTCTCTTCAGCTGTGAGAGCTGTTGTCTGGACAGGCTCTTCCAACCAGGTTTATTAAACAAAACTGATTGTTCCAGCCTCCGGTCAGTCTCCATCTGTCAGCCAATCACGGCCTTTCTCAGGTCAAACCTCCAGGTCCGGCATTAACTCCTCCTTAAGCTGAATGTCATTGTCAGACCCCGTGCCCACATCCGAGTCAAAGAGCGAGTGGTCGGAGTCGGGGGAGTGTGAGTGAGTGTGTCCCGCTGAGTGGCTGCTGGCGTCGCTGTCGTCCAGAGTGTCAGTCCTGGAGAAGAGGCCAAAGTCCAGCAGGCCTGTAGGCGACACGCCGCTGCTGCTCTCACTGTCTCCATCGTAGTAAAGATCCTCCACCTCCACAAACCACTCGGGCCAGAACCTCCTTCGCATTCGCTCGCAGAACATGGCCAGGTTGATCAGCTCTCCTGTAAAGACAGACACAGGATTACACAAACAAGCTTTTAAAGATACAGCTAAAACCAGCAGATGCTAACTGACATCGAGAGTTTGATGCAGAGAAAGAGAAGACACTGGGGATACGTTATGAGACAGGTTTTTTTTTTGTCTTCTCTTTCCTACAAGCTCTTTAATTTAAATTATGTATCAAAATGACAACAGAGAACTTTCGTACGTGACATCATATGCTCTGATTTTGCTCTGAAGAGATAACAGACTCGAGCGTTCCCTGCTCTGTGCAAGATGTGAAAACAACAATCAAAGCCTGTGTCTGCAACACTGCATTGCAGTAGAATATTACTGCCATCCAGTGGCAGGAAGAGAGAAATATAACTATGAAGAAGCAGCAGGGAAAACTGTACATGACAATGTAAATTCTGCTTATACACTACAAAAATAAGAGACATAATGAAGCTCAAAGTACAGCAATATTATTTACAGTAATCATGAAATGATTTGGAAATATCTATCAGAAATATCCTGCTTCACTCACGTCTGAATACTGAACAGATCCACTGACCTTTGATAAGTTGTTCTAGTCGTGTCCCAGGTAGAGTCCACATAGCCTGCGCTAGATGCCCAAACACTGTAGCATCTAATGTTGACATCTTAGAGCCCATAAAGTATTTCTTATCTCCTGCAGAACAGAGAAGAGACATCAAGTAGTTTTACAGCTGTGAATAAGATGCTGTCCAATTTTCTTTTTTTTTTTTTAAAGCCGTCTACAGCCATGTTAGCAGCTCTGAGAGGCTGTTCTTTGAGCTAAATGCTAACGTCAGCATGCCAACATGCTCATAATGACAATGTTAACATGCTGATGTTTACCAGGTATAATGTTTACCATGCTCACTGTCTTATTTAGCATGTTAGCGTAGTGGTAGCCACCAGGGTAGCTAATAAAAATAATGAAATAGAGTAATAAGCTATCTAATCCTTTTTATTGGAATTGAAAACACTGTTATAGTTACTAGATTAGGTAGTCCGAGTACTACAATGTTTTAAAAGTAACATGACTCCTAATACTGAAATCTATAGTAGATAAAGCCTTAAAACACTATTTACACTAAATCAATGATATCCTCCTCCTCTGCACCTTTAGAGAATGATCTTCATAATACACTAATTTCACCTTGAAGCTGGAGGAGCGGCACTAAAACATTTTATATTCACACCTCAGCACTTGAGCCTGCAGCAGAACAATAAAAGAGAAGCCACATGGTCCCACAGAATACCGATGCATTCACTCTGGGAACGACTTTCCATTTTACAGTTAGTGGTGGTCAGTTGAAATGGCACAAACAGATCGATGCAAATCACCTCTCTTTCCAGCATCCAACTGTTTATTTCCATCTGAACACTCTGATACTGTATCCTCCCGGCTGACGTCCAGACCTCTCCGTGTTTTCATTCATTCTGTCTATATCTTGATAAAATTCAAGTGGCATTCACCGGCATACTTCTTTTGCATGTTGTCTGAGGAAAGTAAATAATTTGTCTGAAATAATTCAGGGTGAATTACTCATAATGAAGCAGTACTTTATTATAATGTCTCTTAAGTGTACGTTAGGCTGTCACTGGTATTTACTTCATATTTCTCCACAACTGAGCTGAAAATGAGTTTCTGAATAAATCTGAGATTGTAGTGTTTCTCTAAAAGAAATAGAAATCGCTCTACTAATGGCCCGGGGATTTGTAGGGATAAAAGCAGGTAATTTTATTATCCCAATTTAAAAAATCCAGCAACTATTTCATCACATTATGTAACAGAGTTTGGGTAATCCCGTAGCAATGTAGGTTACTGTTCACAGTTTTGATGAGGTAGCTGTTAGTTCTAATTGTTTATATTTTAATGGTTTGGAGAGGAGGCTACATGATTGCTTATCCAAGCACACGTACAAACAACAGTCCTACCCAGCAGTGTGGCCAGTGTTCTCATGTCCTTCTCCATCAGGGCGTAGACCTCCTCCTTGGAGAAGCGTCCGATGCCGTGGCCGTACATCTCTCTGCGCACCATGCTGCCGTTCAGGTGGCTCAGCAGCCACTTCAGTGTGTCGCTCAGCGGGCCGCTCATCGCGAGAAGCTTCTGGGTTTCCTCCAAGTTGTCCACCCACTGACAGTAAGCTATCGTCCTAAAAAAAACACACAGAGTTACAGTGGTTAACTAATTGTGTTCTAGCAGGAATGGGTCTGACACCAAGGCTCTTCATATCATGGATCTTTTAATGCAAATTTATTGTATCTTTGCAATTTGGGCTCTTAGGCTTCAGATCTACATTGAACAGTACTGTACGAGACCGTTTGACTCAGAGTCTTTAAATTACAAGAAAGGAGTTTCATACAGATGTAAAGGTGCTCACAAACAGCTCTGATCTGAGGTTATTTTTAGCAAAATAGGATGAGAAGCTATAGTGTCAGGATCAGGATACAAAAAGCAATTTCTTTACGTCAGCACACGATTCCTCATAGCAGCAATTCCAAATCTATAAAAAGTCATGAATCGAACATGCAGGGATACAGTAGAGTAGTGTCAACAATAAGACTGTTTAATCAGGGGTTCAGCCCGTGTCCTGTTACCAACAAAGCTTTATGTCCATTGACAATTAACCTCATCCTCATCAATAAAAGTGCACCACCACTTCCGTCCCACTGCCCATCCATCAGCTATACTGCTCTCAGCTCGCTGCCAGCACTCGTCATATATTCAGCCCCTAAAACTGTCAGCTTGTTGTTGTGTACATGAGGGGAAATGCTTGGAGTCTGTTGCTGCCTCTCATACAGAAATAGGTTAGAGGAGAAAAGGTGACACAGCTGAGAAACTCCATTACAAATTAGGGTTACAAACTAGTGAACAAAAACGTCGACTTATTGCTGCACTGCTCAGTCTCTTTGTTGAGTCGTCCATTCTCTCTGGCTTGTGTTAAAATGAAAAAAGGAAACCTGGGCAGCTACAGGAGCCATCCTGACGTCAAGGAGAGATTTGTCTCACAGCAGCAGACAGACAGAGCTGGTGTTTACGTACAAACAAGGCCAACTCAAAGCCTCAGAATCCCTCTTTAACTCTGGTCCTATTTATCTGCGTCTCCTCCTTTGTGACTGCAATACATTTAATAAAGGAAACCGATAAAGAAGAATTCTTCCGCCTGGATTCCCCTAATTAATAAACATAATGAAAAGAGTAACCGCTCCTGATATTTGGCACATTCAGTGTCGTTTCTGCTCTTTGATTTGTGATGTTTCTGCAGCCAAGCTGATTGTGTGTGCAGACGCTAACAAGATTAAGCTGCTACATCCTTACACACTTGCACTTTCTCACACCACCTCGCTAGAAATACAGACTGAGCTTCCCCCTCAGTACGTCTGAAAGCCTGGAAGCCACATGTCACTTTCCTGCTGGTAGTTACAAACCCATGAGCCGTGATGTGACTGTAAATAAGCCTCTGTCTCCAGCCTGCAGTCTTCTGGATCACTCTGTATGACTGGTGACTCAATGAAAATTGAATTAAAGCATCTGGCCTACATTACATGTGGGAGTGGTGATTGTCCTGTGACCACATACTACTTCCTGTTACAGTATCTGATATCCCAAGAGGATATACTGTCCTTTGTTTCCAGGTTTGGGGGGGGGGGGGGGGGGGGGGGGGCTTGGGGGGGGGGCTTGGAATCAGACCCCTGAGAGAAAATTGTGATAACAAAATGTTACTGTGCGCTTTATAGAAGCATAAAACCTTTACCTCACTTCACCTGAAAGGTGAAATCAAAACAGGATATTGTTTTATTTGTGTTACTTCTCTTAGCCCCAGAATTTAAAGACAAATGAATATAGTTTGGGATAAAAATGCATTTCTGGGTTAGGGTTCTCTGTAGAAACTGTTTTGCTTAAAATACTGCTGAGGTTTCCAGAAAAATCCAGTGAATTTCAAAGCCGTTGTTGGTATTTTTTTATTTAAATCAGTATTCATTGATTTTCTAGCCACTTGGTCGCAGCAGAACATATTATCATAGCATATTATCAGCTTACAATGTTTTTATGGCTAATGTGTTGGCTAACAGCTGTTTATTTACACTTTAAGCATTAGCTTTCAGTTCGTGTCAATCTGATGAATCTAAGTCCAATATTCACTCTGCTTTTAGTTCTGTTTTGCACTCCACAGACTCCTCAGGGAAATGTCTGACTCTTCATTGGCTAAATGCTAACCGCTAACCTCGTCTGTCTGCTGTTTGGTACTGGGCATGCAGCATATAGTTTGTGTATCTGAGATTTTCACTGAGAACAGCTGCTTGCAGCTGCTAGAAACAAGACTGATGTGAGAGCAGTTTGTGGCCAAAAAAAAAACTTCCTTTCAAAAAGAGTTTGGGAGGAGGAGCTAAAAAGGCTAAAATGCTCTGTCTAGGTTCTTCGTTACAATCAATATCTCTTCTATTACAGTAATGACACAAGTGTTGATTAGTGCAGCTTTAGGAGAAATTATAACATTTTGAAAGAGTATGTTGTCTTTGTTGACCATCAGCTCTAACAACGAATATGTAACAAACTCAGAAAAATGCTAGATAAAGCATAAAGCACATTTGCTACAGTTGGCAGTTCTTCAGTTTCCTGTCATCTTATTCTTATAGCAGCATTAGTCGGACAAGCTGGTGGAGAACAGTGTTTGTATGATCTAACCATATCTCAGTGCTGCTGCTGGCCTGTGTCTGCCACTGCCCTTCCCTGACATAAATAATTCAATCGATAGGTCTATATGTGGGTCTAAACAGGGCACAGGGTGGAAGGAGGAGCAGAGATAAGAGAGCTGGGAGGTGATACAAAGAGAGAGAGAGGAAGGGGGGATGTAGGTTACATGAATGACCTATACTGCTTTGGAGACAGGTTACGGAGTTCCCTCTTTACAACATAAATGATTGAATCTCACATCACACATTTTTTTCCAACTGCAACATTTCTCAACACAAGAAACCGTGAGGTTACACACGTCACGTTTATTTACTCTGTTTCCTCACGGTTAAAACCTTTAAATGTTCCGAATGGGAAGATTTTAGAGGACAACGGGCCACAACACACTGGATCAAACAGTGTTATATCAGTGTGTGTGTGTGTGTGTGTGTGTGTGTGTGTGTGTGTGTGTGTGTGTGTGTGTGTGTGTGTGAGGGGTGTGGGTAGTGAATGATAGATTGAGCTTTTAGGTAATGGAAAACACTCTGAGCCTCTCTGGGCGTGGGAGGAGTGGTATACGATTTCCTAGCAGCAGCGTGTTTCTCACCCAAGGTACCGGAGTGACTCACTGCAGCGATATGTGGCTGATAAAACCGTAGTGATGGTTAGGATAGAGTCAGCCGGGGCTGGAAGGCTGCATAAATAATGCTTAAATTATACAAAAAGATCAAGACTCAACATCTCTTTTTTTTAGCTGTTAAAATCAATGTAACATTATAGTTTTTCAATTAGATAATTGTAGGCGCTTCCTGATATGGTTTTACATTGAGCTTTAGGCATTAAAATGTGTATTTAAATATGAATATGTAAATACAAATGTACATATTCAAGTCAGCAAATGTATAATTTCAGCCCTCAGGCATAACAGTTACATCCAATTACAGAAAATCTACCTTTAAAACATCTACAGTAAAAGTGGCTTCATATTTGGATTTTTCCATTAAAATCACAGGTGTGTGAAACGAGGCTGAAACAAAAACACTACACCACATACACTCCATGTGCGAGCCTCTTACCAGTAGAGGTGTTCTTCGACCATTTTGGTGACGGCTCGGGACACGGCTCGCTCCTGCGGGGTGAGGTTCCTGTTGAGGTTGACACCCAGCTTCTCCTCCAAGAAGTCCACGATGAACTCTGACCCCGAAGCCTGCTCGTGGTTGTACTCGAGCCAGGGCATCTTACCCTGCGGCGACAACTTCCCATCAAAGTAGTTCTGCAGAGGGATACAGCTTCATGTGAGAATATGAATGCGTTCTGTATATCTCCTGATTTGTTTTCCTTTTGCTGATTTTTCTCTCTTCTAACTGCTTCTCTCAAGTCGCCCAACTTGGTGCCATACACAATCCCTTAAGAATTCTTTTTTAACAGTTTGTTTTTCCTTAACTTTTAATTTGGCTTTCTGTAGTGAATCACCGGATACTTTTACCTCTTCGGGTGCCTAAGAAGAACTGACTCCTTGACTGAACTGCAAACCTGCGCAACCAGTGACAAAGAGTCACGACTGAACATTCGGAAGGGTGATTAGCCAAAAAGGTTAGGTGTTGTAAAAATGTTGCACAAGAAGAATATTGTAGACTGGTATTAATAACCTTTCTAGGCATTTATAATGAAAGATCAAAAACTGTATTCTCCAGAAATGGCCCAAAAACATAATGTGAACATATTTGAACTGCACTGAAGCAAACTAGGCATTTGCATACTTTGGAACAGGCCGTCTGGTTCCGCAAACACTGGGGAAACTGCCTTCAGCTTTTATGCCCCAAGCTGCTGGAACATGTACCGAATGATATTAGAGGTGCTCCTACGCTCTGCATCTTTTAAATCTAAAGTGAAAACATTTCTTTTTAGTCCAGTCGTCTGGTTTGCTGGTCTTAATTTACAATTTTATTTTACTTTTATGGGTTTTATACGTCTTATTTTTATTGGACTATTTATTATTTTTTAATCACATTCTATTCCTACTTTTTAATCAAATAACTTTTTGATCTGATCGGTTGTTGGACTTAATTATTTTATTTTCTTAATGGTTTTTAATTCATATATATCATTCATGGGTTTTTAATTAGTGTTTAATATTTTATCTTTACACTATCCACATAGTTTTTGTGGTTGCACCTTCCTTGATAATTCATGCTTTGTGGAGCACATTGTGATTCCACCTGGAATGAAATGTGCTATATAAATAAAGTTTTGCTCGCTCGCTTGCGTACTTATCATTAATCAAGATCACCAAAACTTCTTTGGAGCATTTGGTACAACATCAAGAAAAATCCTCTGGCACTCAGGAAGAAATGTGTTTTGCATTTCTGGCACCAGCATCAGCATCAGCATCAGCAGCAGCAGCAGCAGCGTTGCTGGGAATAAATATTGCAAGAACTGGGAACTGGGTCTGAAGAGCCAACTACAAACAACAACCTACAGAAACTCAAGCTTCACCAGCAGGTATTTAAAGACGGACGTCACAGTAGCAGACAAGCTGTTTGATAACCAGAGTCTCTCTCTGTTGCTTTGACACACACTGACGCAGAGTGTGCTGTGTATCACCTGGTAGGGCAGATCCACCATGCGCAGGTACGTCTCTATTTTCAGGCAGAAAGGTGAGAGGCTGGGCACACCATTCTTTGGCCTGGAGAACTGGTGGAGGATGATGGCGTCTTTAGAGTCCAGCTCCTGCTCCTTCCTACACAGAGAGAAAAACAAAGTCTTTAGTAAATAAAGAGTGTTGTTTGGACTAATCTATGTCTAGTTTATATATATATCGCCAGATCAGTTTGCCTATAGAGGGTAAACATGATTTGTATTTAATCAGTTTTCCAACATTTACTGGTACATTTCGTCTTAAAATCTATATTTCATGGTATGAAACTAAAGTTTAATTTATCCACTTCCCCGATGAATAAAGACAACTTATATAAAAAGATATTAATATTTGCTTTTGATTGACAGTAAGCAGAATGCAAAAGCACTTAACTCAAACACAGTGACATAAGGAAACAAAGGAATCTCTGACATACCAATTTACTATAATGGATTTTCTTACTCAAGTTTGATGCCTTACAGAAATGACTGACTGACAGCAAATGGCTGATTCTGCAGGGAGGGAAAAAAAAAGCTTTGATAACTTTAACCCTGCCAACTGTGTGTAGATACCAGCAGGAACAACAGCAAAGGGACCACTGATAAAAAGCCTCAAAGACAGCAGTGGTGTCCTTTAATGAAAATGTTCAATTGTCCCGAGTCTAGTTCAAAGCTCCAGTGCTGTGAGATAAATACCAAACATAACTCAGCATCCAAACAGAAAGCAGGAGCTGCTGTTTAGTTTCAGGCTCTAACAAACCTTCCTGGGAGGAGCAGGTCACACCTGTAGTTTATTATAGCAGCACTGACAGTCCCCGTGTCCCTGAGCTCTACAACACTCTAAGACAACCCACCAACCAACACATTTTTTTAAATTTGCAGTGACTCAGGTGGCCTCACTTCATTAACTTTCAAACAATAGCCTTGTAGTGGCCTACATTTTGTTGTCCTGGTTCAACTCTGGGGTGGAGAATCTAGACTATGTTATCTATGTAAATGATTTCCTATGTTTACCTGTGTATGTGTAGTTAAGTTTAGGTAACCACGACGACCCCTGAAACCCAAGGTATTATATCTAAGAAAGCTATTTGAGGTTAGCTATTTGAGAGGATGGGAAAAGCTGAGCTAGAATTTATGAGTATATGTGTATATGTGGAAAAGATTGTTGATATTTCCTGTATTACTATACCCGCTCAGCTGAGTGGTATTAAGAGCTTCTGTTAGAGTTGAACTATTGACTACATGAGTCATCACACTGCTCCAGTTTCAAGCCAACACACTGCTGGATATTTCCAATCACTCTCTATAGCTTCAGTCATACTGTATGCCTGCGATTATACTTTATTGTATTGATGTTGTTTGCTCTGTCTGTGGTCCCTGGACTGCAGTGGATGTGAAGTCCCGTTGTCTCTGTAGCAACTGTGTTAAGAGCTGTCACTGTATTATTAGCACCAGGCCTTGAAATAAACAAAGACAAACAAAAAATGAAACATTAAATCATTTGAGAACAGATCAGCAGAAATAGGATATAAAATAGGTCACACACAAAACCAAATAAAACAAAAAAGAAATCCAAAATTCTAATTAACTACACAGTTTTCCTGATCATACCATGGAAACTTTATTTTTGTATTTATTGCCATTTCTCTAACACTTTAACGTGACCCGCTGAAGTTTTGTATGCTGTTTTAAGGAGAAATAGATTTGAATCTATAAATCTACCTGATGTTATTCCTGCAGCACACAGGAAGGTACAAACTTTACAAAGCAGCATCAGCGTCATCACTGTCCAGTCAGACAGACAGACTCTCTCTGCTCTGTTAAGCATCTCTGTTATCACTGGCCAATGCTCTTTAAATTTGAATAATTTAATATAACTGTACAATGGTCAGGCAACATCTCATTTTTCAAGCTTATTTTATGAATAATATATTCACAAAGTAGCCACACTGGTAACCCTCTTGTCATTATGCAGATCTTATCATTAGTGAACTATGTGTTGTAGAATTGGTAAATGGTAATAAATCTAATTGAAGAAGTATCTTCCAGGCTGAGCTTTGCAAAGGGCTTTAGTTCAGAGATGAATTGGAGATCACAAACATCAAAACACTGTTTGACCGCTGCTTCTTTTGCTCTTTTTAACTGCTCCTTTAACTGCAATGTTGTGTTTGGGGTCCTGGAGAAGCTTGGCACTCTTTAACAGCTCAAAAAAACCTACTTAATATTGTGATATCAGTTTGATAAGTCATGACTCTTTTATGAGAACTGCTTATAAATATGATTTTGAATTAATGACACATAAAAGTTTGCTTAAGAAGATATAATTATAGTATAACATACTGTACATTACTTTGTCTGTGAATACGTTAATGGAGAGCAAAATTAATATACTGTACTTTGTTCATGCATAGTCAATGTAACAATTTTTTACTCATAGAGCAGTTAGGTCTGTGGGGGCCTGTACAATGAGAAAATAAAAGGTAATGTCAATAAGACACATGCTGAAGTAGACTGGATGTTTAGGTTTTTGTTTAACAGTGGTGGTTGGTTGTTTTTCTCATGATTGAGAACTGATTTGCAAAAGATATAACCCTTACTGTTGCTGTACCACAGACTATACAGTGTGTGTATACCATTGTGTCTTATGGTGCTGAAACTGTTTCAGGTCGCTGTCTACAGTCACATGGTGCTGAAACCAGTGTGCTTGGTGTGTCTTATGCATCCTATCCTCTGTCCATTTAAATGTGGTGCTGAAATGTCCCTGAGGAGCCACTTAGAGAACCCTCCAAACATTAAGGAGTTCTCATTGAAGGGACGGGGAATAAAAGGCGACCACTGTGGCAGAGCTGCTGCCAGTGCCAACAACACATCACATGGCATGAGCAGATGATGCCGGCAGGCTGCGGGTCCAGCCTCAGTAGCCTGCACGTGATTCAGCAGCAGCATTTCTGCATGAAATGCAAGGTTACACAGATTATCAGGGGGGAGGGTGAGTGAAAGCACAAACTACCAGGCCACTGTCACAGGATGTACTTACTCCCCGGCATTGGCCTGGCCCAAAATAATCCCCATTGACAGGCGCGCATCGCCTGCACTAACAATAGATCCTGAGTTAATCACTTTCACATCGCACGGCCTGATCAGATCCCCCCGTACCAGAGAATACTGCTGCGGATATAGGTGTGTTTTTGCATTATGTCTAAGCAGCAGCTGTGTGTCCCAGGGAGGAGTTAATCAAAGGTCGTGGTGACACTGCAGCGCCCGGAGAGCGCTGGATTTATACACGCTCAGGTGCCGACGGAGCTGGCACGGGAGCCGGCACACGAGCGGACGCGTGACTCGTTTTTTTATTTATTTATTTTTTTTCTCTCCATCTACTGTCGCGTCCTTGGAAGGAAGAAAACAGGGAGTGAAACCACAGCAACCACCGCGAGATTTGTAGACAAATTACATCCCATGGACGCACTTCTATATCCAGCCATGGTTTTACCACAGCCCATTCCAATGACACGGGTCAGACACTGTCAGCAGGTGTGACTGGTAATTAGACCCGCAGATCTGAAGGGTAAATAAAAAGAGCTGCTGATGATAAACAAATCAGCCATGCTGTGCATCCCTACCTGATGGCGAGTAGCTCATGCAGTAGGTAGGCTGCAGCAGCCAGCAGGGCCCCCCCAGTGATGTACAGGGTCTTCTTCCACCAGGAGTCCGAGCCCAGAACCGACATGATGCCTCCGTAGTCCTGTAGAGGGAAGGTGATGATATAGCCATACAAAGACTGCTGCTGCTCGGTGGCGCACAGCCCGAGGGGCAGGCTGTGATTCCGCCCGAGTTCAACCACACACGGCCGGGAAGAGGCGAAGCCAGCAGCCCAGTACATCCTCCCTCCCTCGGTTACAGCCACCCCGCTTCCTCCCTGCTGCAGTCCCCGTTAGGCTTCATCAAACCGCCCGGCGGGTTGTCTACGGCATGGTGGCAGTGCGGCTAATATTCCTCCAGAAAGGCAGACGGAGAAAACATTTCGACACCCTCTCCAGAATGATGCTCGGCACCCACTTCGCCTTCCTTTGCAGGTTTTGGAGAACAACGTCATAGAGCCAGAAACACAACAACCGTACTTCCGGTTACTAATTTCAAAATAAGATTATCTTTTTGGATTGTGTTGCATTTGATGACCTGTGCTCTGTAAGCAGTACTTACATTTTAAAAGCTTTCATTATTGAACTAGTGAAGCTATTGAAAACTAGTGATGCACCGGCTGCATGTCACATATACAGTTACATATACCCCTGCTTTTAATAGCTGAATGTTAACTTCTCATGTTAGGACAGCAAACTGAAGATTATTTGTCTATAAAATGGCAGAAAATAGGCCTAGTAAAAAAAAAAAGCAAATACCTACTACAATTTCCCTGAGCCAAAAGTGACATAATCATGTTTCCAAAGATATTCAGTTTACTATCATGACAGACAGATGTGATTAGTTACCAGGCATAACACATTTCAGAGGCTGGAAATGGACCATGTTTGGCATTTCGCAAACATTAATCAATTATTTGCAGCTAAAGATGCTCTTTACTTATTCAAACCAGCAGGATCAAGTGCAACAATTTAGCCTTTTCCAAAATAGTCTCCATGTTTTGGTTCCTGGTCCTGTACATTATGTAAGCAATTACAGTTTTATTTTTGAGGGGAACTTTCACATAGATTTGGAGAACCCCTCTTAGTTTCTACCACAGGGGTTTCCACAGTTTGTTATACTTGAGCATGAAAGCTCATTCTGGAGCACGTAAACAGTGGTTTGAAAAATGTTGTGAAAATTTGAGAGTTGGAGGCCTTGAGTTAAGGTTCTTTTAATGTTTGTTGTCCTTTCATACATTATTAATAACAGCCATTTGATCAAGGTAATAAGGAGCAGGTGTGGTTTGAACAAAACCAATGCCATTGTTTTATTTTTTTAAACGAACTTGGACAACTTCCGGTATTGATGTGTTAATGCTTGGCAGCTTGATGCAACTGGCCTATTGTCTCCTCCAGTGGAAAAGTCACCCCGCCCTGAGAGGCCCCCCGCATCCCAGTGAAACCAGTAGCCAACCATGATGAACACACAGCCTATTGGCTAGCAACACAACATGACACATAATTCATCTAATATTCATGTAAGAAATTAAATTGTCTGTGGTAGCTGACATATACAGTCCAGTGACTACCGACTCCACCCGCTGCTTTAGTGGATCTGTTTTAGTCTGTAGTCTTGGTTTGTTTAGTCTTTATGGGCTCAATCACTACAAGTAACTAATAACATAAACACAAAAATGTCTTTTTGTGATCTTTGTAAAAAATGTAATCATATTTCCACACATAAGCCTTTGTTCAATTAAAAACTTATGAGTGTGTTAATGCATTCATTGTCCGTTTGCCTTAATTCGTTGAAGGCAGGAAACACTGTGCCACCTGTATTGTAGGTCTACCTTAATAATGAACTTATAATAACTAGTTAAAGTAGACAGGGCAGCATACTTGGAGGTATAAAGGCAGATAGGAAAGTGTACTTACTCTGGAGCAACCTCGGAAGTGCAGGAAGACATTCATCATGACGAGTTATTCCACCTGGTGTGTTGTGAGTGTGTTTGTCGGGCATGCCGAGAGGTGGACAGAGACAACTTGGAGAAAAGAAGATTTCGTAAGCTATAAGAAACAGCTTACATCACCATCTGTATGACCCTGATGCCAGTGAAATCCAGTCTCCTGTCCGTCAACAGGTGCAACCTGTCCGGTTCAACGAGAGGTGCTGAGTTGAAGCCAAACAGGACGAGCGAGCGATGCACATTCAATCTGTCCCACGGTGACGTGAATCAAAGTCTCAACTGCAGCCATGGCTACTGCAAGTTAGGTGCGCACTCCCGCGGCTTCAGGGAGCGCGCATCACAGCAGCAGTGTTTGTTATTGTAGACAGTTGAACAAACGTGGGAATAACAGTCTGCTGCAGACACTGCTGTAGCAGGAAAGCTGTGAAATGTGCTTAGCACTCTCAAGGTTTACCCACCTCCCTTTATTATTTACATAATACAATGGTTATCATTATCATCAACATTATACACTGGAATCATTTTTACAATGTGAAAAAAAAGTATTGTTCCTTGTTTTGGGACCTCTGGACCTTCTCATAAACCTCAGAGTCCATTTTATA
Source organism: Seriola aureovittata (assembly GCF_021018895.1). Classification (NCBI taxonomy): domain Eukaryota; kingdom Metazoa; phylum Chordata; class Actinopteri; order Carangiformes; family Carangidae; genus Seriola; species Seriola aureovittata. The sequence goes on along the minus strand of NC_079370.1, from coordinate 23,335,338 downwards.
ATCTGCATTAGCAGAACAATATGATTTCTGCACAGCTCTTACAACCTGGTTATTGGTCTCTAAGAACATCATGCAAGCATGACTTATTCTCTGCCATGGGCATGATTTGTATTATATAATACTTCCACAGAAGACCCATTATAATCTCAGAGGAAGTGAGTCCCCTCTCGCGTGCGGACATGACTTCTCCAGACTTTAGCATCTAAAATTGGTTTTCAGCGTGCAGCTCATATTAGCATGAAATCTATTTGTTGGTATAGGGGCCAGGGCCAAACAAATCTGTTTTCTTACTCTTAGGCTTCACTTGAGATAATTTTAATAGAAGATATGGCAAATCACAAAATATTCAACCTAAAACACCACGCTGGTTCAGTACAGTAGACACACTGCAAATGATTGATGTTGCTAGAATAGATTGTTACACAGCTCTGCTACTGAATTACATAATAAGAAGATGCACAGTTGCCTTGCACAGCTCATTAAACTCTATAAAACCATTTGTAACACCGGCTCAGAGTAAAGCAAAGGCTGACTGGAAACTAAAAGCATCACACAATTTTACTCTGAGTGCAAACCAGCAACTGCAACACATCTCTAATTCTATCTCAGGGCTGTTTGTCCCTTTCCTTTAATAACCACCGTCACGTGCTGCATCCCAGCCTCTGGCCTCTGTGAAGTTACAACTCCACACATCTGATTTTTTTTTTTTCTCTCATTTTCTGATTTCTCTCCAGTCTTGTGGCTCAGCTGTGAGTAGCTGCAGTGTGGTCCTCTGGGTGGGGGTTGCTTTCCTCAGCTTGATCTGGCTGGGGATCGTCTCTCAGTTTGACAGCGTGGAGGGCGTAGTTGATGGCCGTGCTGTTTGTCCAGCTCCAGGCTCCTGATACTGGGTTGTACAGCATTCCTTGTACGGACTGCACTGAGAAACCATCTGATAGAGAATGAAGAGATTGGAGGGGTTAGAGCCCGAAGAAGAGAGGGCATGACAGCAACACAAACTTTTCCTTTTTAACAACATGACATAGTAACAGTGCAGCTGACTGCAGTGGCTGGTTACGTGACTGGATTTCAGCCTCTGAAGTTTCTAAATTCAAGTTCAGTTATGTAAAGGACTGACATTTACTTAACAGTCCATAAGGAAAAATAATGACAAGTAATATGTAAGTAATTTATAGTTGGGACAGGACATGAAGTCATCCCACATTAATGATAAAATTCTCATCAGGTGCACTCAATAAATTAATTACATGAATAAAAAATTAAACTGCCACTCCTAATGTGCCAATCAGTGACTGGTAATTTTGTTTCCCTTAAGTGAAAAAAAAAGGATCTCAACTATGAGCTTGAATTGTGTGGAGCAAACCTTTTTAGTAGTCCTGCTGTCATTTGTAATCTTCCCAAAACTACTTCACATCATGCAAGTGAACATTTGCAGAAAAAGTTCAGGTATACTGAAAATATTCATTTCAGAATGAAACAAATTTCAGAGCGGGTCTGATTTTTATTTTTATTTTAACTGAACACTTGTGCTGATTATTAACACTTCCTGCTGTTTATTATTAACAAATGAATGTGTTTTCTCATGTGCCTGTTCTTTTCCCCGTATGGAAATTAGAGGGACTTACTTGACTCCAGGAGGCGCTCCAGCTCCACTGGGCTGATGAACTTTTCCCAGTCGTGCGTCCCACTGGGAACGATACGCAGCAACTGCTCGGCTACAACAATACCCAGTGCGTATGACAGGTTGGTTTTATTAATAGTAGTGATGAAGAGTGAGCCCCCTGGCTGCACACAGAGAAAATGGAGAGTTTTCGTTAAAGTCAAGTCAAGTATGAAAGACTTTGTAGTTTTGATACCTGAGTCACAAAGGTATTTATAGACTGGATTTAAAGCTTTCAGCGGATAGAGTCAAGTGCACGAGACGGGAAAGTAACACTGCCAAACCTCAAGGTTCAAACTTGATCACGATTGACAGTTTTAACAGGAGGGGAAGGTGAGGGGGAGAGAGTGGAAAGGTTGGAAAGTAAAAGAGGAAGAGTGCAGCTCTTTTTCTATAAAATGAATCCAAACATTAAAGGAATTCATTCTAAAGCACATTTTTTTTTAGTAGAAGAGTAGAAACGAATGATTTGGGCCAGAGAGAGAGAGAGAGAGAGAGAGAGAGAGAGGAGAGAGAGAGAGAGAGAGAGAGAGAGAGAGAGAGAGAGAGAGATAGTCCAGTCGTGCCTAAGCCAAATGCAGAGGCATTAAGTGAAGATTAGGCTGTCTTTTTCCCACTCAACACTCTGGCCCACTGACCTATGAGATTATGATCATCTGGCTTCAGTATTGATGCACAGCTTTCACCCAAGCTTGTCAGGGTTCAATGCAAACCACACACATAAAAACACATGCTAACCTATTCCCAGAGATGCACAACAGATGCAAACACAACAAACATAACAAAAATCGCCATATGCACATTAGCACACGCTCAGACGAACGTACAGACACGTAACTGTACTGATGCAGAAATATCTGAAATGAGCCGACAGCTGGGAGGGAAAACACACCACACTACCACGGGACACACCTTCACCACGTGGCTGCAGCAGAAGGCGAATGTTTCCAGGTCGGCCAGATGTTCCACCACCTCTGATGCCACAACAGCGTCAAAATGGCCGGCTCCTTGCTCCTCCTCGCCTTCTGCTGAGAGCTCCTCCAAGGTGCAGGCCCGGTAGGAGACCCAGTCACGAAGGTCCGGGTCATAGGACGCATGCAGCTGGGCGGTGCAGATGCTGTCCTCTACTGGATCTATACCCAACACATTAGCCCCCAGGCGACCGAGGGGCTGGGAGAGGACAGAGAGGAGGGAGAAACCGGATCTATTATATCTCTGTTATATTGTTTTAAAATGCCTCAGTAGAACACAACAAGTTAGTTAGAAACTTTATCGTCCACATTTTGGAAAATTGTCTTTGGCTTCACCACACTGCTAAAAACAATACAGGACAATTGCCAACAATATACATGCAGTAAAAATAAATGATGAGTTAGGTTTGCATTCAGCATCTTGATTACATTTTGCAAGAAAGAATTGCTGTACACATCCCAGTGTCTCCAGCTCAGTCTGTAGTGTCTCCCTGAGGGTAAAAATCAAAGTGCAACTGCAGAGGGAGGGATCACTTACAATCTGGAAAGCTTTGCTCTTCATATGTAATTCATTTTTCTCACTAGGTTACATCTCTGGCTTCTCTACAATTCAACCGGCTATATTTACTATTGTCTGCAATTTCAATTCACCCCTACAATTCAGATTCCCATACCACATGACCATGTTTAAAAATAAAACACTTTCCACCGGATGCACAAATACCCATTTTCAGGATTTGCGCATATACATGTAACATATCACACATTCATAAAAGCTTTCCAATAAAATAATGTTTTAAGACACTAATCAAATGGTAGACTGCTCCATAGTTGGAGGGCTCTGACAGTAAAGACCCGGTCACCTTTAGTCACCAGCCGAGACCTTGGAACAACTATAAACAGTTGGTGTAGGTTCACCCCAGTACAGTGGCTTTCTCCAACACAGCTAAATGATTGTGTTTTCACAGAATTCTACAGCTTTATGCGCCATTATTCAATGAACAACATGATAAGACACAATGAACATGAGAAGTGATTGGACGTGAACTACAGTGCCCTCTTCTGGACTGTATGAGACACATGCCTATGTTGAAAGCTGCACTTGATTGCCCAGGGGCCGATCTCCATCCTCCCACAGCTGATCCCTTCTGATGGGACGACTTATAGTGACAAGACACCCAGAGACACAACCACTGTTTAAATCTTAACAGACACTTTTTTTGTGTCTGTGTGTGTATGTGTCTGAATATGACAGTCTGGGTGACAGAGCCATAAAAAATATAGGACCTGATTTTGTCTTCCCAAATCACACAACACAGCTGGTATGTCCTCAGTTCAAATGAAGGCAGAGACAGGAGCTGTGTCGTCGCTGCGCAGCTATCGACACTAACAAACAGATAAACAACTGTAAACGACCGACTGTCCGATCCACCACACTGCGACCAGTCAAATCAAGGGGAGCGAGAACTGGGCTGACATTTAAATGTTTTTTGGGTACTGGTATGTGAACAGACTGGCATTATAATGCACTGAAAGCAGAATCTCATACTGCAGCAGACTGCTGTGACATGAAAGGTAGCAATTGAATCAACTGCGACTAGACAGAATGTGTAGGGGGAGAGATATTTTTGTCCACACGTCTTTGTTGTTTTCACTGGGTCTGCATCTTTCTTATGAAACAAACACACACACACACACACACACACACACTTTACCTCTGTGAGCAGGCCTCCTCCACAGCCAACATCCAGTATTCTGAGTCCTGCCAGTGGTTTCCCAGGATGCCGTGCTCTGTGCACATTCAGCAGATTATCCCTGTACAGGTAAAGGAGCAGTCAAAATTTCAAATTAAAAAATCTCTTAGTCCTCGTCTTCCTCTTGCCGTCCAACAGACAGCCATCATGTTCCAGTCACAGATAGTCTAATCTGAAGTGACAAGGACTGAGGGAAGACGCTTGTATTCTTAAACATCCATGGGCTGCATAACGCTGCTTAGCACACGGCGGTGCATGGGAGGCTGGAGATGCTACATTTTGCTTGCACCTCTGTCACAACCACCCCCATTAGGCCCTGAGCTACCGTGTCAGCCATCTGACAAGCACAAATTATCCTCAGGCTACAGATTCAACCCTACCTTGCTCCCGTGCTCCCTCCTCCCTACCTTCCTTCCTCCCCTCACACACTCTGTAACGGCTGTTTGCCTCAGGCAGGAAACAGGCAGAACAGGCCAAGATCTGGGAATGCATCATCCTCATTAAAGCTCTGCCGGGGTACAAGAGCATTCGTGCAAACAGTGCAGGAGAGAATATTAGATGTTGGTAGACATCCACCAAACTAGCCCCTCACATCACCACAACACACAACGACAACAGCTACTTAGCCACAGTCTGAGTGGAATGTCAAGCTATCCCTGCATGATAAACCATTAGTAGCCTGACAGACTGTTATGCTAACGATAAAAATATTTCTACTTGTTTAACTGTAGTTAAAAAAAGGAAAAGAAAAAATATATATTTTTTGTGATTTTACCATGTAATTGTTTTTCATTTGAGAATCATGGTTTAAAACTTGTATTACATTTACAAGTGACTGAAGTATTTAAGGTTGGACCCTACACTTTATTTACTATATTTACTGTGATTCAGCATTTAGCATTCACTAAATAAAATTAAAGTTATTCTTACTCTACATTATTTAAAATACTGATTTCTGCACATTTTTATTAAAATGCATTAATAATCTGTGAATAATCTGAGAGAAAAGGGCCATTAAATATTATTCATATTAGTCACTGATAATGACCTTTTCTTTTAAAATGCAAAAATGATTCAAATTCAGCTAAGAATATACACACAAACTGAAACTCTGTTGGAAAATACTGTAATATGAAGATGTTTGTATCTATAACCATTAACAGAAAGCAGTGTTTGAATCAAAAGTCTCTCTAATATGTTTCAATATCAATGAACTCAAGTGCACATTTAAACAGACCTCATGGACCATTAAAACAAAGAGGGAAACAAAGTAGCACAGCAGCTGTATCACAGTAAGACTGTCAGAGTCTAAAGGTAGAGCAGCAACTGTAGCAGCGGTTCTGCTGCCTCTCATTTAGACACACCCTGAGGGCACAGCTGGATCAGGGAAAATCAGCCACACTCAGATGTACACTGGCACTGGATCTGTCACACTGTCAGCATAAACACCCATCACCATCACCACCAATAGGACCATGGAGGGGGAAGGGGAGACCTTCAATTGGCTCTTGGCTGGATGGATAATGTAATGATTATCATCTGTGGCCCCAACAGCAGATCTTATCAATCAAAACAGCCGCATCCAGCCCCCAAAACATTCCCATATGTAGAGTAGGGGTGGCTGAAAATGTGCTGATGTGTGAGGGAATCCTGTCACTTTAAGTCTCTGTTGCTTCAGTGTTTCCCTGATGTGTTCTTTGCTCCCAAATACCACAAGGCTGGATCTGCTTCAGGTTATATTTTTGACACAAATTCCTCTGCCCATCAATCACCTGTGTTGACAGTGACTCTGGCACTTTGGTATCTTTGCATTACAAATATATGATAAATATTGAAACATACGTTTTGTACTGACACACACCGTATAAAAGGCACCCTCAGGTCATTCATAGCATGAAGAGCTGCAAATTCTCCCTGTTCATCCCACCACTTGCTGGCCAGTGACTGGAATCTTCTCACCTCATCCGGGTCCACTGTGGTTTGGGAGGCTGACCTAGTACTGCAAATAAAAAACAGACAAGGACAAATAAACACAACTCAATAATGATGTGAAAAATATTCTGGGGTCATTGTAATATCTAATATCATGCTAAAAAATCTTCCAGTTGGTGCTTAAATGACTGGTGGTGGATTGATCAGTTAGTATCTGAAATTAAAAGTGACCTAAACTCAAGGCCAATAAGCCAAACTGTTGCTGGTTCCAGCATCTCCAATGTGAGCATTTGCTGTTTTTCTAGATATAAAATCTAGTAATACTGTTGTGTATTGTATTGTGAATGTATCTATTCTGACATGTTATAGACTTTTCTCTAAATAATCATTGAGATCCCAGATCAAGAGAGAAAGTCGGTTGTTGCAGCCAAACTCTTTTCCTCCAGCTACTGACCAAGCAATGAGGTATTAATAACACACTCTGACATTCTTATGAAAATAACATTTACACTGAACTTTTATAGGAAATTGGCAAATGGTGGGAGTAAGTCACAAATGTGCTAGTCTCAAGTTACAGTGGTGAGAATGAAGCAAGTTCCTGCTTAAAGTCCAGCAAATCACAAGTCAAGTTATACGAAATTCTGATCACCAGCCCCAGTTTCCACATTTAAATCTGCTAAAAGACGAGTGTCATGAAAAGTTTAGTTTTATTTTCAACATTAACAAAAACTGGTGCAGCTGCTTACACCATATAAATCTTACTGATATTTGACATTTAGTGGCAATGAACACATATGTAGGTTTTGTCTGTTAATTTTTCAGCAGGATTACCCAAATGTACTGAACTGACTTTCACCATATATATTCATCAGATATTCATCTGTCGGAGGGATGGGACATGGGTCGGAGAAGAACCCATTACATTTCGGTACAGAAGTGGATTAAGGGGCAGATCCAGGAATCTTTTTTTAATCACTTTCTTTAATGAGTAGGATTGTTTGGTCTTGGCATAGGAATGCACTCTACTGAGTGTCAGTCTAGTTATTACTATTACAACACATCTCTATGTGGAACCTGCATTGTGCTATAATTCTTTCCTTCTGTAATCCTAATTATAGTAAACTATTTTTAGCCCCTCCTCATGATAGCTGCCTTGTGCATTGGCCTCTGCTGGTCTGCAGCGTCCAAGTAGGTTGCCAGGTTTGTAGGCATGGCACGGGAAATCACCCAATCATGTTTCAAAAACACAATGTAACTTCTCAGTATCTAGAAAAATGCAAATATTCAATAAAAAAAAAGTCAAGTCCATTCGAGTCATGTTTCCAGTCCAAGGCATGAATACCAAGTCAAAATCAAGTGGAGTCTTTTATCAATGTTGGTCAAGCAAGCAACAAGGTCAGCGTTAACGAGGTGGCACTGCTGTCATCCCAAACCCCTTACTGTAGTACCTGATTTGAGAGGACAGGGCATGATGCTGCACCTCCGGACAGCTGCTCCTCTGCAGCCTCAGTGACCGCTGTTTACACACCGCCGTCCAGCTGAATCCGCTCCGGCCCGCAGCGCTCTGTACCGCCCCGCTAACAGCGCTCCGTTTACGGCCGTAAAGTCCTAACACGAGACGGCTAAACTTATTTGAGTACATGTCACAACGTTTTGCAGCTAGATACTGAGAATTTGTTCACTGCACTACGTAACGTCCGTGGGACCTTAAGTGCTCCAACCTTTTCTGCTCGGGCTGAAACGAGAAACTCTTTAGTTCCTAGTTGTTACTACGAAATTGCAAATCACTATAATACTAGAGAAAACTAAACATATAGCTAATTTATAGTGTAATTAATTCAAAAAATATTTTAATGTTAGGGTTGTGTGATAAAGGGATAATGTCATCCTCAGGTAGTCATTGCCGATTCAGTAACTACGGGTTATATGTAAGAAGTTACTGAGGCTTTGTGCTGTTTGGACAGCGGATGATTGGATGGGTGGATAGATAAATAGGGAAATTCAGGTTTATTTAGGTTCATGTAACCTTTATTAGGTTTTTATGATTATGGTCTGTCTAGAGAAGGACTATATTTTCTAATGGAGAAACTGACTAACCATAGTGTACAAATATACCAGTAAAACCTTCAGCAGCACTGATATGAATGGCATGACATTTTCATGCATGCTCTAGCTTGTTATGTTCTGAATCATCTAGTCCATCACTACAAGTATGAACCATTATGAGGACATGCGGCAGTAGCAGGTCTCTGTCCTGTGATCTTGTGTTGATTTACAAATTTATTATTATGAATCCTCATGAAGACATGTCAAGTTTCCTATTAGATGAGACATTAAGATCAAAGACAGTGAGGCAAAATAAGGAACAAACTGTTTTATTGGACATTTTACAATAATATTTGGGAAAAAAAAGTTAATCCTGTTATGGTTTAAAATGATACAACTTGAGTTTTTAGTGTCCACCGAATCTTATTAAGTTTTGCATAATAATACAAGTGAAAACTCCTACCATTCAAAATGTCTTGTTCTTCAGTCACACTTTAAAAATAACAACATATTTACAAAGATGAAAGAAATGTATGAGGGGGTTCACCTACACAACTGCCTCTATAATGAGACAAGCCTGTTCAACTCATGGAATTTAAAATGGTAAAGTGCACAGATCAGGAGGTTAACTGTGCTCCTCAGCGTCTGCTACGACGGGAGGGGGACGCTGACCTGTAAGAGACGTGTGAACACCACATTAATACTACTTCAAATACACTTACCCACGCAGACTATACAATACAAACATGCACAAACACCCCCTCCCACCAGACATACTGCCAGAGTATGAAATACTGTACATAACCTCCATAAAAACTTATGTTCTGCAGACTCAAGAGAAGCACATCTACCCTGTGCAGCATTGTACAAAGCTAGAAATGCGTTTGTTTGGTTGACCTGGACATTACTATGGCTTATTTAATTTTCACCCTCTACTCTGGGCAGGAGACAGTTTCACATTTTAACAAGGTGCTAAAAACTCTACTAAGGCAACAGAGGGCAATAAGGACACTTAAGGAAACTGGCTAGAAATTCATCAGTGGCAAATTTACATTTGATAGATAAAACCATCATTAGGCACTAAAACTCTTTATTGCATCACTTAACTTTACACAGTTAAGTTGACAATTTCTCAAAATATTCAGGCAACAATTTTCCTTTAGATATTGAAAATATATTGATTAAAAGGAATCCAGAGAAATCACAATGAGACATACAATGAGAACATACAATAGGAAAAAAGGAGAAAAAAAAACGAATACTACCTTGATCGTGACTTAGACTTGTGTTTGCGGCTTGCCTTCTTACCAGACTTGTGAGATTTTTCCGTCGACCTTGAGCGACTACGTTTTGATTTCTTAGATTTCTTTTCCTTGCTAACTTCAGGGGTAGGGGATCTACTAGATTCGGAGTCTGAGTGCCTCTTGCTAGCTTTGGCGGAGCCCTTCTTGCTGGCTTTACTATCGTGCCGAGAGTGCTTGTCACTCTGAGAGTCCGTGCATGAGTCACTCTCCTTCCTTTTCTTCGATTTTCCATTCTCCTCTGCAACTACAGAGCTTCCTTTTTCCTTCTCTTTTTCCTTCTCTTTGGCTTTTGGTTTTTCTTTCTTTTTATCGGACTCTTTCTCCCGATCCCTATCCTTGTCTTTATCTTTCTTTTTCTTATCTTTCTCATGGCTACGACTCCTGTCTCTCCTCCTCTCTCTGTCTTTGCTGGAGGCCTTCTGCTTGTGTTTGCTGCTACGACTATGACTGCTGTCCCTGCGCTCTCGGCTCCTCTTCCTCTCCTTATCCCTTTCTTTCTCCTTCTCCCTGTCTCTGCTGCGACTGCGGCTGTCTCTGGCCCTGGCCCTGCCTCTGTCTCTCTCTCTGGATCTGGACCTACTCCTGCGACTCCTGCGTTCCCTAGAGTCACTGCGGTCTTTCTTGTGGCGACCTGATCTTTCAGCACTGCTCCTCCTCCTGTCCCTGACCTTCTCACTACGATGTCTATGGGAACTGTGGCTGCGGCTGCGCCGGCGAGCCTTGTGAGACGAAGAGCGACTACGCCTCCTCTTCCTTCGTGGGGAGGATGATCGAGAGGAGCTGCGGGAAGATGCTGAAGAAGAAGAGGAGGATGAAGAGCGACTGCTGCTGTGGCTGGAGGTGGAGAGGGAGCTGCTGCTGTGACCATTGGCTGGGGAATCGCTGCCACCTCGCCCTGATCGCTCCTTCCCTCTGCCAGAGTGCTTGCCTTCACTACCCTCCTTTTCACTACGGGACCTACGCCTCTCTACCAAGGGCTCCGCCTCCCTCTCTTTTACTTCCTGTTTGTGTGGATTCTCTACCTGGCCCTCATCATATTCCCCCTTTTCTCTGATCAACCTCTCCTTCACCATCTCTTCTGTGGAAAAAACAACAAAGAAGGTTAAACTAGTTTGGATCTTTTAACTCCTAGTCACACTCTTTAAAAAAAAAACTTAATTCCAGACCAGTGTCAACATGTTCCTTGGTTTTGGATTATTATACCAACCTCATTGGAAACAGACAAAGCAAATTACCTACGTAAAAAGTACAAGTTAGAAAAAAAGTTTGAGAACATTTTTATTTTGGTTAAAAGTATTAGCACATCTGCTTTTTCCCAATTCAACATTTTGAGGTATTAGAGTCAAGCCATGCGGCGTGTTCCAAGTCTAAACATGCAAAGACACAGACATGTCTTACCACGGGCGAGCAGAGCCTCTTGCGCCTGTTTCTCTTGCAGCTGCTGCATTTCCCGTTCTTTGCGGCGGAAGGCATCCTGCTTCTCTCGGATGCGGTGGCGTAATTCCTCCTCATCTGTGTCGGAGGATTCGGACCCTCGCACGCTGCGATCATCCTCATCCTCACTCTCATCTGAACCATAGTCACCAAGCCCGCCTGCCATAACAGAGCCCCCAGGTTGTTGAGTGTTGGAAAGGATCAAGATCCATTCTCAAAATCAGGTTTCAACTTCTGAAACCCCTCAATCCCAACCCAAGGTCCCATCAGTCCCAATGAAAGGTACTTTTATCCTGGATAACTTCATATCACACTAATAATACAAACTAATACATACATAGAGTCCCTACGGAATAATATTAATATAAATAATAATATATATACTTTGTATTTGAGCGCATGCTTCTAACATCAAGTGCTAAACCCGAATAAATCAGTAGGATGCCAAATCTGCCTTAATCAACCTTCAAAATTAGGAAGCGTATTTGGGTGTTATATCTTGCAGCTTTTCTCATGTTCCTACTAACACCGGGCCATGAATTAAAAACTCAAAATATTTTCCTTCCCTCCCCCCAGTGACAGAAAAAGGGATACTCACTGAGACCAGTCAGAGAAGCCAGTGCACTTGACTGTGCCAGCTGTTTTGCAGGAGCTTTGATTCACATCAACAACAGGAACAACATGTTAAAACACATACTGCCATTTTCTCAAAGGCAAGAGAGTCGCTAGAGAAGGGGGTCACAGATAAAGCACTATTCACAAGAGCTGCCGTTGGTAACAAGAGAAAAAACAAACAAAAATAAAAACAAAACAAAAATGAAAAAAAGATGGAGAAAAGAGAGAGGGTTAACAAACAAACTTCTGTCAACACAATCCAAGTCAAACAGTCGGACTGGAAGGAAAGAACCAATCTGTACTAATGCACAGTCACTGCAATGGAGGAAGTCTCTTGTATCTATAAGTGGGTGCTGGTCAGAGTCAATGCTGAGACTTTATTCAGCCATACAGTCTTTCAGCAGGACCTTCAATACCATGATGAACAGGTTTTCAAATAGTGTTTGTGAGAAACATTGCTCTGCTCTCTCTCCTTCTGATGCATTAGCAGAGAATGGTTGAAAATGCATATCAGACATACTCCCATGTTTGCTGCTCAATCAGCCTAGTTTACAGGGCATAATTGAGTCACGTATAAAGAGATTATTAAGCACATAATGGATTCTCTTTAGATTTAAACATAATGTCTCTGTGACAAGTATAGATGATGCATAAACTGGAAAAGGCAAAAGCAGACCTCGAGTGGCTTTCCGGTGAGTCTCTTTGGCCACATGCAGGATTTCTTCATTTGTGACCTCAAGAAGGATCTCTGTCAGAAGTGTTTTTGTGATGATCATCTTAAAACAAGAGGGAAAAAACAGAATCCATTAGTGTAAATAAATCTCATTCAAACACAGATCAGCTACAACTTTGTACATGCAAAAAAAACCCAAACAAAACATGATCTAAATGGTCAAACTGACCAGCTGAAATTCCCTTTCCTCCTCAGTCATTTCAGGTTCACTGTCCTCTGCTGGAGGCGAAGGGCTCCGGCCAGAAAACTCCTTTTTTATGGAGGTCTTTTCTTCATCGTCATTGTCATCATTTCCCTCATCGTCACTGTCCTGATGCAGACACAAGCAGAGATTGAGTTTCAATCAACATTGCAGCAAAGTGTGCATCATTTGTAAATGCAATCCTTGCTACATATACAGATACAAGTGCCAGAGAAAACAGTTCATGACCCTACACAAAGTGTAAACTGTTTTTCAAAGGATTCAAGGCCAGAAGTTGGTTACTTACAAATTTGCTCTTGCGGGGCATGCGTGGCCCATCACCCTCCTTGTCTGCATCGTGCTCTTTGCCATCATCTTTTGCCATTTCTGCACGCTCCTTCTCCATTCGTTCCCGCTCCAGCTTCTTCTGCTTCTCTCTGTCCATCTTTTCAAGGCCCTCGCGGATCCAAGCAGGTAGTGTTCGTCTTTTTACAGCATCTGACGGTGAAAGTCAAGGTCAAAAGGAGTTATCCACATACTGCCACTTTTTTAAAAGGTGTCAACTCTTCTGGGGCTTTTACATTCATGTTTAGAATAGTTTGTAAAATTACCTATGTTCATTTTCTTTTTACCATGCTGACAGTTTCCTGAGCTAAAACTGTGTCAAACACAGAGTTATAAGAGTTCAACTTTCACGAAGAAGCAAGAGTGCAAACTGTATGCTATATAGAATTGCAACTGACAATTATAACCATGAACAGTTAATCTGACAATAGTTTTCTTGTTTAATCAATTAATAAGTTGGTCAATATAATGTCAGTAGAGAAAAACGCTCATTAGAATTCCCTAAAGCTTGAAAAAAATGTCATGAAATTGCTCAATTTGTTTTTAGCAACACTCCTAAATCCTAAGACTTCCAATTTAATATCACAGAAGACAAAGAAAGGTAGCAAATCTTTGCAATTAAAAACTGAAGTAATGTTTCACATTTTTGCTTGAAAAACAACAAAGAAACAATTAATCTACTATCAAAATAGTTGCCAGTTCATTTTCTGTCAATGAATTAAGTAACTGGTCAATCAATTACTCATTTCTGCTCTAATATTATATCAGTGCTATAATTTGAAAGACATGGGGTGAATTCACAGCATTTTACCATCATTCTGCATCACGTTGTGCAAACAGGGAAGGGATGATAACAGAATCATCATAACATGAATGCTGCCTGTTAGTTGAGTGAAAACACACTCACCTAGCGGTGCTGGGGCCTCCTGTTTGACAGGGAGCTGGATGGGTGATCTGGGCCGGTCTCTGAACGTGGGTGGTCTGGTATCTCGTCTGTTCTGAGGAGGACCCTGCCAGTATGGAGAGTGGAAGCCCGCAGGCGTGGGGGCAAAGGATGAAGCGGCTCCATGCTGTGGAGAGACACCACACACTGAAAATTAAAGGAAGTTCAAAGTACGGAAGGTCCTGTTACTGCCACCAAGGGGCATTTACTGCACGTGGGGCTGTTGTTGTCTTTCCCCAGATTATTTTAGCTGACATTTCTCCATCAGTTCTAAATGCGCTTGAAAGTCTGTTTGCTTTAAAGAGAACAAAATCAGCTGATAAAATAAAACCAAACCATGCTGGATCCTCAACAAGCCAACACTTTCCTCTGCACGGCATCAAGAAAGCAATGACTGATACACCTAGATGCTGGGACCCGGCAAAGTTTCTATGGATTGCTCCTTCTTGTGTTACTTGGTTGTCACACTAAAACCCAAACGCTTCAACAGTTTCTATTGTAGCATCTGCATACCTGATAATCAAACTGGTTCATGGCCATGGGGGCCATGGCGTAGCTGTCGGGCTGTGCCCCATACCCATGGCTGTTCTGGGGGTAAACCCCGTGGTGGGTCTCAGAGTTGAACTCCACGCTGTCCTGGCTGTTGCTGTCCTCACTGGGGTTCACCACATCCATTGGTCCTGACCCTGGAGGGATCCAGGCCTGGTCAGGGGGTGGAGGAGGAGGGGGCTGTCCGTGTATTCCCCATTCTGATGAAGAGTAAATAAAAGCCAGTGATATCATGAATATTGTCTATTGACAAACAGAATTTCTGCTTAATGACATGATAACATATGTCCAACACACACTTGGTTCTGATGTTTCACATCTATTTGAGCTCTTATACTTAAAAGGTCACAAAATAGCTGTTCTGATTAATCCTGATTATTATTTTAACCAGCCAATATTGATTCTTAAACTTCCAAGAGCAATCTTTGCATTTGCAACTTTTCTCAGTCAACATGTAATATCCACACTAAATATTATGTGTATGCAGTGGTTACTTGTTGTACGTTGTTCAGTTAGAGCTGCATGATGTGTCAAATGTCTACTTTTTGTAAACTGGGTTATTAAAACATGAAAAAAAAAGTTATTTTAAGGAAACAAGAGGGAAAGACTGAAAAGAAACTCTGCACTATCTGTTTGTTGAAGGGATATCATCTCTGGCTACAAGATGTGAAGCCGTCGAAGTCAACTGAACAGTGTGTGGATTCTCTTTTATTTAGTATGTCCCTGTAGGGGAGTTAACACTAGCAAGGCAGCTGTCTGCAGATATCAGACTAATGCCTTATCAGCCACATACAGTGCAGATGAATTAGTGAGCAGACTTTCAGTTACTGTCCTGTGATCATTAAAGAGGATGTCCGTCTTTAGCTGAAACTTCTGGTACTGACAGTCCATGTGTAATTGTATGCGATAACATTTATCATTTTAAAATATGCATAATAATGTTCCACTAGTAACTGCTGCAGGTTTTTCATTAGTCTTGCTCAACTGTTTTGCACATGTAGGCCTATAAAATATAGGTGTGTCATGTTTTAGTCATTCTGCTTTTGCCAAGGAGGATAAATCCTTGGTCTACATCTGTAATGTGAACTATACACAATTTTATATTCAAGGAATCAACAGAGTTGCTCACATGATGAATGTAATAGAAACTTTGATTCATCAGATATATACTGAAAAAATTCTGGACTTTGTGAATCAAAATCAAATCAAATCAGGAGATCAGTGCCAATATCCAGCCCTAACCAGTACTGACTGGTGCACCTACATCATACATGCATTGATGAGTTTCACATACCCAGTACCACTGCTAATATACAATGGAAAAAATGTTGTGACAAAGTCATACATTCTGCAATACAAAAGAGGAGAATAAAGAAGGTGAAAAACAGGAAAAACATCCAACAGCTCAGGTGGATAACTGCATACCTGGCTGCCACATTCTGCCAAAGGCTGGTTCACCCTGGAAAGCACCATGGTTGCTTTGTCCGACAGGTTCAAGGCCTGGGATATCCTGGCCATTGGGCTGAATGTTCTGCTGCTCTGCTCCTGTTGACTCCTTTTGGGCTATCCATGCCTGTGCCAGAGCAGCCCAGTCCACTTGACCTGCACAAAGCCAAAGAGAAAACGCAGATTTGAACAACAGAAATGCAGGTGTAGAGAAAGTCTTATTATCAAGGTAATTTTGAGCTTTGCAAGAAGACCTGCAGATTTCTTTACAATAGACTGCTTTCATGGTGCATGTGCATCGCTCACTGACCTGGATCTTGCTGGTGCTGGAAAGACTGCATCCACTGCTGCTGGCTCAGAGGCCACTGCGGCCAGGGCTGTCCTCCCTGGTCCCACATCACTCTCCCCTCGATTCACACCTGAAATATTCATGCCAGCTACACTTAGCACGCACGCTTTGCATCTCTTTTGCTGACATGACAAGAGTATTTTATGTGCTATAACATTACACTTGGGTTTAGTCTGGTGGATAGTAAAAAGTGAACGCTAGCTTCAATTAAAGTGCTAACGTTACCTTAGGCTAACCAGCTATCTGTATGTTGGCGAGCCCAGTTATCTAGAAACCATTCCCTCTGGTAATGGTGGAGACAAAGCTATGCACTATGATGGCTTGTGGCATTACTGACGCATGATACTGTAATAAATTCAGGGCCAGTGAAATATAAACCTCTCAATCTCTAGTCATACGTTTGTGAGCTAAGGAAGCTCACTCAAGCTAACGACAGCTAACGTTAGCTAAGAAAAGACGAACGCTAACAGATAGCAGCACCATTATCTTACCGGGTGAACAAATGTGCCGCTACGGTTAAATTACAATTCGTGCTAATTGGAAAGTGCGAGGGAAACTTATACCAACGCTGTGCTTTGAGTAACATATTCCCCACCTTTTCCAGATAGTTTTCTCTCCAGCGCTGCGGCTTGAAATCAAAATGGCTGCACAAGTGAGCTTCTCGAAGGAAGTGTGAACAGAGGCGCTGCTGCTGCTGCCTTCAGAGGTCACCGGGAATGTTGGAATTCTCGCTTTTTGTATAATTAGAATTTTGTGACGCTGCGCGCCTCTTAAAAGTAGTTGCTAGTTGCAAGTCCTTGAAATAGAAAGGCGAGGAGGTGCTCTCTGACATAGCATGTAGATTAGCCATGAGTCTAAAATATAGTAACAATACGCCTTCGTGTCATATTTGGGATCTTTTTATTTACCCCTGTTCCAAATAGTTGTATTTGTTGTTTTCATTTAGATAGATGTATATATGTATTCATATTATATTCGAATGGCATGAGCACAACTTTAATCAGTAGATTTAATGTGACCAATCTAGTTATTAAAAGAATAACAGCCCTGTTTACTACAGCTCTGCCTACTAAAAAAGCGTCTTTAGTCTACAATTAGTAGCATTCCTACATTGTTGTGGCTAATCTTGGTTAGTTTTTTGGTTAATTATTTGGCTAAATTGTCGGCTAGATGTCCGTAGTTTCTCCTTTAACCTGTGAGTTTTTACTTCGCTAAGTCTTCTTCATTAAGACTTGGAGGTTACGAGCAGCACGTAAAGGCAGCATTGACACCGCGAGAGTTCCAGGCGCTGATGAGATCGATGCTAATAATGTGTATGACAGTGTCAGTCAGGTCATTGCTGTTATTAGAACCTGAAATATTGCAGTCACTAGATGGTGCATCCACTGTGTGCTTGTCCCATTAAAGACGAGAATATACATTCATGAAGATTTGGGTCTTTTTACACAGGTATTCAGAAAATACGCACTCACCTCCCGAATCTCTCTTAGCAAAAGAGCAAACAGTAGCCTAACACACAGGGTGTCAATGTGTTAAAATATTTTTTGATTGACATTCAAAAGTGCAGGACTAGGGCTTCACTCTGTGTGTCAGCTGGTTCATAAATTTTTGATTAATTGTAATTTCGCTTGAGAATAGAGATATGCTCCACTAAAACATAATGTCCATTGACACACCAGGTCCTTGAGATAAATCCAGTTTACTTACCTGACCATCTTCACCCTGTGATGTAGAAGGTGTCTGTGTCAAAATCCAAAGTCTGTTATTTCCAACCGTTGTTATTTCCGCTGATTCTGCGCTTACATTGAACTGATTCCAAAATAAATTTATGGTTAATCAGATGCTGGAGCTGTTTAATGTTCCAGTACAAGACAATCATATTTCGTCTGATAAACATCAAAACCAACAATCTCAGGCTGTAAAACCTTCTTTAAAAAAATAAAATAAAAAGGAAACCTACTTTAACATGCAGTTTTTTACATTTTTAAGCAAAATCTTTAGAGAAACTAGTTTTTAATGAGCTAAACACCTTTTTAAACTCAAACTCAAACATACTAAAAAGTAGTGAACAATATCAGTACAAATCTTGGTACCAACAAGCCTGCAGGTCCGGTGCTGCTTGACCTGAGTGCTGCCTTTGACACCTTAGACCACCAGATTCTTAGGTTAAGTGAGCATGTCCAAACTTAAATTTCTCTCTCTGAGTGACACAGAGAGACTGATGATCACTTTTTTAACTAGCAGATATTAGCACAATAAATAAGCTACATTTAATTCAAAATTGTGCTGACTAAGACAAAAAGGAGAGCACACATTAAGCCCAATTAGTCTCTACACTAGTTAGTTTTTGTATTGATTTTAAAATTCTTTTATTAGTTTATAAAGCACTACATGGCATTGCACCAGACTACGTCTCAGAAATGCTTTTGCTTTATGAACCAGGAAGAGGAAGGTCCCCTCAGATCCTCCAGTTCTTCTCTTTTAGCTGATCCCAGGAACACAAACATCTGGAGATGCTGCTTTCAGCTGTTACACAATAAGCTGCTGGAACAGTCTTCCAGAGGAGCTGAATATTTTGATATTTTTTAAACCTAAACTAAAAACCCATGTATTCAGTCTGTCTTATATGTAGTTGTTTTTTTTTTTTATAATTTCATGGTTATTGTACTTTCAAAGAGGTCTTGGATGTTGATTTCAGTGACTCTACAATGAGAATCTCTGCAGGCTTCAAACAGTCTTCACCTTGAAAACACACTGTTCATTTTGTGTCTGAATGATCAACTGTGTTTGAGCACTATAAATATTCGCTGTCCCTTTGACTGTTAAACCTGTTCTGAATTTTGATAAACGGCAACAAAACATCTCCTGTCATCTCTACAGTGCAGGGTGACCTGACCAGCAGTGCTGAACCTCCTGCTAACTCCACCATCCACAACGGTTTCGAACAAAAGAAGCAGAGGAACAGCCGGCACTCAGCCCAGAATCTGCTGTTATGTCTCTTCCACGAGTTCTTCTGAACCCCTCTCCTCACCCTCCCACCAACACCTCCAACAGCAGCCAACGCTCACACCAGATCCTCACTCCGCCTTTGATACCACTCGTGCTGACAAGTCTCCTGTCACCTCTGCAGTACAGGATGACCTGATCGTCACGCAGCAGCCAGTCAGGGTGGATGAGTCCTTCAACACCATAACAGGTAGGAGTTATTATTGATGTTGACTTGTGTCTGAGCCATCAGGTCCACTCAGAGACAGAATCAAATTCCCTCTGTAAAACATCATTTTAGCAATGCATTGCATTGAGGCATGCCATTGTAATTGTGTTACATACTGTAATTTCTATATTAAATACTGCATATATTGTAAAGGCTCAGTATCTGGGGCTGCATTTCATGACTACTTTTATATCAAGGTGACAAAAACAAATAAATCTTTTCAACAAAAACAGAAGAAAGTGGGAGATGGCCATTTTTCAGCTGTGGGTATTTGTAACTTTGCAGATTCAGATTTGAAACATAAAACTATTACAATTAAATATGACGCGTTGTTATCAGTTTATCCAACAGAATAAAGAAGTCAGATTTGCTCCACTTAGACCGACTACAACATTAAAATGTTGTGTGCAGTGATGCATCAGCAGTAATAATCCACTGATATGACAGGAGTCATACTGCCACCTGATAAGTACTTTTACTTACTTAAAGCACATTTGCTTCTACAACCTTCAGACTTTTACTGAAGTTAGCTTTTTACTTGTAAAGCAATATTTTTGCATAGTGATATTACTACTTTTATTCAAGTAAAAGATCTCAGTACTTCTTCCGACACTCCATAATATCAACTGAAATATTAAAACTAGTTTATTTTGACACATGGCCACAAGATTAATTTAAAAAAAAAAAAAAAAACAGAAACCTCCCACACACACAAAACAAAACAAAAGCAAAACAGAAATTCTTCTATTTGGACAATCCAACCTATTAGATGGTTACGATAGTGCCATCGGCCCATCAGCCTCAGACTGTCACCCTGTTGTAAAGAACCCTGGTGTGATTTTTGACTGTGCCTTCAGATTTGATAAACAGATCAGCTCGGTTGTCAAGATTAGCTTTTCTCAATTAAGGCTCTTTAGTAAGGTGAGGGCCTACCTCCCTCCACATGATTTTGAGAGAGTAATTCATACCTTCACTACCTCTCGTTTAGATTATTGCAATTCTTTTTATGTTGGACTTGATCAGTTGTCACTCTGTCGCCTGCAGGCTGTTCAAAATGCAGACGCCCGACTTTTGACAGGAAAAAAAATGGCGTGATCACATCGCACCTGTACTGTCCTCTCTACACTGGCTTCCAGTCTATTTCAGGATCCAGTTTAAAATTTTACTACTTGTTTTTAAGAGTCTCAATGGCATGGCACCACCTTACATGTCCGAGCTCTTACAGCCTCACACTCCAGCTAGAGCGCCGAGGTCAACAAATCAGTTGCTCTTGGAAATTCCTAGATACAGGCTCAGAAACAGAGGCGATAGAGCCTTTTCAGTGGCGGACCCCAGTCTGTGGAACAACCTACCTATTCACATAAGAGCTGCCCAGACCCTTGATCATTTTAAAACGCTGCTGAAGACCCATTTCTTCTAGCTGGCCTTCAGTCCTGGTTGAGCAAGATACCTTGGTTTTTATCGTGCAAGCACAATTTATTTTACAATTTTATTTGATGATGTTTTATTATTCATTTTGATTTATGTTAATAGGGATTGTGGATTATATTTATGTTTGTATAGCTTGTACAGCACTCTGGTCAACTTAGGTTGTTTTTAAATGTGCTATAGAAATAAACTTTGATTTGACTTGACATCCTTACCACTTCAGTTTATATTGTGTGCCACTTCATTTCTTTGGATGAAACTGTGATTCACCACATTACCACACACTAATCGCCTTGGGGCCTTCAGGGCCCATGAGAGTCTGATGTCTCAGTGCAGTTGTTTAGTTTGACCATTTGGTAATCCAGCCTTTTCTCCTCCCGAGTGCTTGTGCTTCTTAAAGCACAAATATGTTTCTATGGGTAGAGGGCAGCGGACTGTACGCACACGTTGGTTATCTTTCCTGGATAAACTTCAATGGCAAGTTTAACATAGAAACATTTTCCAAAGCCAGACTAATGAGTCTGATTAGCCTGTAACTACAGAGTCAGGTGGAGAGTCTGGTGTGCAGTTGCTCTGCAGCTCTGATTAGATGTCACAGGTTTCCTAAGACATGTCTGAAATATAGTTTGTTGTATAAAAGGGTTATTTGCAGGTGTTGTTCAGCGCTCTGTCATGTGCTACATTGGTGTTAAGATTGTGTTGTTGATGTGTATTCCCTGTGAAACGTTGTGTTGTGTGTTAATGCATGTCTGTGGTTTGGTGTGAGGCTAGGTGAGACTGGCAGTGACAGTGACAGTCACATGGTGAGAGCAGAAAGATTTAACCTCCACTGCTGGTAGATGAGCATCCCAGCACCACCTTATTAGTTTCTTACAACTGTCTCACACAGGGGGGAGGGTGCTTTTCATTAACTGAGATTAAATCACATCTAATGCTCCAGCAGCATGTCCTAGAGCCATGAGCCAACCCCGCCTCAACCCCCACTTTAAAAATAGACAAATACATTTCAGAAAAGATTTGATCTTTTTGTTGGTGGCGGCTTGACAACCTGCTTTAAAGCTCCAGCAGCATGACTGGGATGTCACAGCGTGTGGGAACGAGAGGACGCGTGAGGCGATGTTTTTGGACGTTGCCCTTTTCCTGATTCCACACCCACCTCCTCTTCACCAGCTCGCGACATGTTCTGAAGCAGTGCTGCTCTGCACCCGTCAGGGCCGATCACCGGTGAAGATGGGTTGAATATGGCGCCCTGGGATCTGCGGTGACAGCTGAGAGCAATGGTGGACAACATCTCGCTTACAGTAAAAAAAGGATGACATCAATTCCAAAGCAAAAAACACAAAATCCATTGTGATTTCTCGTCTACTAGTGCTGTTGCACAAGAGAGGCCACAGCATAAAGAGAGACGAGTCCTGTGAAATATTCAGTTCATAAATTAGATTTATTTCGATATAGGATGTAGTTATACTCATTCCAAATGTTTATTATTTCAAAACTGAACAAAACAAAACTGTCTTGAGGAAAAACCCTGCACGTCTGAAGCACCATGATTGTGAATTGTTACTCCTATGTACAATGACATATACTCCTTATTATTTTTGCTTACAGTAACTTATACTGTACATAAATACACCACACATATCCCTCTTTGCATTTGACTCTGCATATGTTTTTCTTCTCACTATGCACAGATTTCTTAAACCCGAAGCACAGGCACTGAATTTGTCCTTATTTCAAAAGAGAACAATAAACCTCTGAACTCTGATGCATGTTTCACACCTTTCCTTCTACTGTTTTGGCAAACAAGCAAGAAAATGTTTTCATCTAAAATATTTTCATAGAAAAAGATGACCAGCTCATCTAACAGACATTTCAAGAATAGGCAATACATTCATTTGAACATTAACCCATGCACATTACAGCAAAGATGTTTTTCTCATCCGGCTTGAAGCCTTCAAGGTTTTTTTTTTTTTTTGTTTGTTTTTTTTTTAATAGTTTTCTTATTTGCTGGACCTTATTGATAATATTAGGGAATAAAAAGTCAGTCCTGCAGCGTCGACTCTTCCTCAAACATCTTCACGGTTTTGTGTGAGCGCCTACAGAGTTACAGTAGAGCTGAAATACAATGAAAGGCAAACAAGGTGCTTTGTTGGGCTGATTTACATCGTTTGTACAACAGCACTCGAGAACCATACTGATGACCTTGAAAGAACAAATATTAAATAAACTCTGTATGATGTTTGGTTCTGATTTTCTGCTCTGACA
Organism: Seriola aureovittata; assembly: GCF_021018895.1. Lineage (NCBI taxonomy): Eukaryota > Metazoa > Chordata > Actinopteri > Carangiformes > Carangidae > Seriola > Seriola aureovittata. The sequence goes on along the minus strand of NC_079370.1, from coordinate 23,312,169 downwards.
TGCAGCTGCAAAACTCATCTTTGGCAAATGTAACTGACAGTCTTACATTTATACATTCTGATGTAAAAAAAAAAAACAACAACTGTTGTTAACTGTTTTGTGCTACTCTTTAAAAGGTGCTGTGTGCAGCAATTTCCATCAGTGTGTTGATGTAGGCTACTGTAAGATCTGATAATTTGGTTTGTATTATTATCATAAACAAACAGGGGCTGAGGCTGAAACAATAACTCGCCACTATTCCACAGCATTGGGATTATTAGCGCTAGAGTCTCTCAGATGTGTGACCATATTTCCCATAAACTCTGTCATAACTCATGCTCAAATGTCCTCAGTAAAAAGGACAAACATGTCTGAATTCATTGTTCTGCTGCAGTTTCCTACCGTCTATCATCTGCCATTACCAGACACAGTCAAACGCATTTCTCAGCACGACTAAGTCAGTGCCAAACAAGGTCAAGTCTTTTGTGTAGTGCGCTGACAGAGGAGCCAGTCTTCTGTATAATGCTCCTGAGTTTTTACGTTATTTATAACAACTATGCCAATTTAATCTGGCAGTCGTTTACTGATGTGAAAATGGTACACACAACACCTTAAAACTACATTCTCCTGTCTCTCACTCACTCACTCACTCACACGTGTGTATGTGCACAGACACACACATACATACGGTATTGACATCAACTAGTCAGTTTAACATGCAATAACTCTGCTTATTTCCTGTTAGTTACTGTAACAAACTCCTTCATGCAGTTTAAATCCCAGGCACGTGGTCGTGACGGAGATAGACGATAAATTCAGAACAGCTCAGGTTCAATAACACTCTTTTCACTCAACCTCTTTTTAAAGGGTAGGATTTTTATAATAGAAACATGAATGACTCTATCAAAGCAGAAAATAATGACTTCAATGTCTGATGTTAATCTTTTATGTATCGAAGATATTTAGAAGTGCCCATTTTAGATTTAGATTTAAGAGTTTGCATGGACATAACACAATGGCCATTCTTCTCATGTATGAAAAGTGAGTGTACAGTGAAGTCTTTCCCTTTTCTTCCCTCCACACACTCACAGACACAGTAAGAGGAGTTGTACAGTCTGCACCAAAAACAATACAAAGGGAAAAATTTCTAGGGAAAACTACGTTCGCTGGTTACATTACAGCATTTCCTCATAAAAGAGCAGGTATGCCTGAGAGTTGAGTACCCTTGACTCTGGTACTGTCTGAACAGTAGTATCGCTGACGTACACCCACTGGCCCTGGGAGCTGCTGCTGGCCTCCCGCGCACCTAAAAGACACACAAAGCTTCAGTTGAGATGTGGGTATTTATTTGCCGTTGTGCTCGTCCTGGGGTGGGGATGTCACGAATACATGTAGGAAGCACTGTTTTGCACTCATCCTCTGTGGCCCATTCAGGGTATACTATCATGTTCAAGGTAAACACACATGGAAGACGGCTCCTCAGCAACAAAGCAACAACAAATCATGCTGTCCTTAGAGAAAGATGTACTTTGCCAAAACTTGCCAATGTTCTGTCTGTGTGCGCGTGTGTGTATGTGGGTTAGGTGGTTCCTGCCTTTATATTCTTCAGTTCAGTTCAGGTTGGTAGTTAAGAGCAGAAGCAGTGCTGTCCTTGCTGGTCTCCAACTGTTTCTTTCATTGTTATTTGCACTGTACCTGGAACTTGTACATAGTATTATAGCATTAAAAGCTACTGTATCTGCTAGAAATACTCTGCTTTCTGGAAGTTGTATGCGTAAGCTACACTTTTTCTTCTGTTTATTTTCAGTTAAGGACTTAGAATTATTTTTTTATTTCATTTATTTCCTTTGGTAGGTGGGTTAGTATAGCAATTCAACCATAGATATTTTGTTATTTTGGTCAGGGTTCACCCTGAAGGTAAGATTCTGTAATGTTATATAAAAGACGACATGTAATAAATGAGAAAAGCATAGTTTTCCAGTCTTATAAGGCCTGATTACTGAAGCGGGGAGGGGACGAGACCTTCTTTGATGTTGCACACGTTGCGTTTCGTTGACTTAATATTTTAACATATAGTCAAGTGACAGCGTGTGGAGGTGAACTGAGATGAAGGTATATACTGAACTACATGATTGGAACAGTCATTATAACATGTTTGAACCCTCTGTCATCACATACCAATGGCTCCAGTTATGTCAAGTCTTATATTAACCTGTTAGTAGCAAGGACGAATGCTTTTTGAGTTTTCCAAGTACCTTTCAGCACTACACTTTGCTTAAGAAGAGAAAAGAAAAAAAGAGAAAACAACATGGATCTATACAAAACAAAGATCTCAATTCATTGTGCCCTTTTTATAGAACACATCTATAAGCTTAGGAGAAATGAGGCCTTTGCTGCACAAATATGGACCACTTTCATGAAGTGCAGGAAACAGATAAACCGTCTTAAAAGAACCTGAACCCTGACCTGACAGGTTCCTGTGGTGCTGTTCTGTTTTCCTCTGGGGAGCTCGCACTTTTACATAAGCAGTGTAGTGGCCTCCCCGCATTGAGCCACTATGTTCAACAATCCCATACAGACTGTAGAGGACACGCTCACCGGCTGCCAGGTTCTAGCAGAAATGAGAGAAAAAAAAAAAAAAAAAAACATTAGTAAAAAGGGAAAAAGAGCTAAAAATAAAAAAAGAGAGAGAGAGAGAGAGAGAGAAGCCTCCCGGAACAGTCCCAACCAAGGACATTCATTACTAACTGAACTACTGAAGCATGGAGGAATAAACAAAACCCTTTGGCATAGTAAAAGTGAGATAGTATAAAATGTAAGTTTGACATAAAGGAGAGTCATTCACTTTCAACTACAATATTTTTTGACTTTGGATTAGTTGCTTCATACCTTGCAGGAGGCTGAACAGAATGGAGCCAGATCCAAGATCAGCGGAAAGTCAACATGGCGGTTCACCTTTCGTAAGTTCATCCCTGCCTTAAAACACAAAAACACAAAAACAGAACCACAATCACTAACATTTGGGCTTGCAGACTAATGACGATTAATTAATTGATTGATCGTTAATGTTACCAATGATCAGTTAAAGATTGTGTTTAGAATTTGCAACGCTACTGTTTAGGATATGTAAAAAAACAAACCAAAAAAACAAAGATATATACAAATATAAAAGCACTTGAATATCTGTTTGCTACAATGGAGAGTGATCAAAAGGCTGTGTGGCTGCTAACCTGGTGGAAGCGTTTAAGATGCAATGTGATGACTGGAGGCAGCGAGGATATCAGCATTTGCTTCCTGGCACTGGTGTAAATCTTCTCCACCTTCTTATCTGTGCAAACAACAACGGAAACACACGGACATGCCAGGTTTAACTGTTAAGACATTAATTCTGTTTTGTTCAAACAATCAAAGTCATTAATCTCTTGTAACAACAAATCAAATGGATAATGAGAGTTTGATATTTAAAAGATGGATTTCAGGTGGAGTATCACTTTAAGGGTTTCCTGCAGAGGGTTTCTTACAGAAAATCTGTGATGTATTCATCAGCTGTATAGTGTAATCTGGTGATCATTTTAAATAAAATTTGCAGGTAGACAACACTGACTGGTTGTTCATCCTCATTGCTCTTTGCAGTGTGGTTCCAGATGTTGTGTCTTACCAGCTGAGCTGCTCTTGCGCAGCTGTTTCTGTCTGCGTTCGGTGCAGCTCTCACACAGTAGCTTGTTGTTGCCCATCAGCAGTTCCACAGAGGTGAACTGGTGGAGGCAGGACTGGATGGAGCACTCCTTGGAGCTGGGTGTGTAACTGTGGGACAGCGCCTGGAAGGCTCCCTGGTGGTGCTGATGGTGGAGGTTATCTCTTGGCTGTGCTTCTCCCTGCTCCTCTGGAGAACAGTGCGTGGAAGGCAAGCAGTCCCCGGAACTGAAGCCCAGGTTGACTTTAGACACTGCAGAAACTAGCTGCTCTACGGCGCCACCATGCCTTGTGGAGGATGATGAGGAGGGGGAAGAGGCAGAGACAGGTGTAGGAGATGGAGTGAGGGTGGATGTTGACGATGGAGTGGACATGTGCCCGTGCCCGTGCCCATGGCTGGAGGAGGGGGTGCGTGGGGCCCACTCACTCTCCGAGGCCTCACTGTCAGCATCATTACTGCTGTCCTGAGCACCTGAGTCTCTTTCACTGCCATCTGATAGGCTGCCCGCAGCGGCCATCTTGCAAACTGTAACACCGCGAGCTGATCCACTAGCTACCCCCTCCTCTTCTAGTCGCTCCGCACCACAGCCTGCTCCCTTCTCCTCCACAGTGCTTGAAGCCCTCCTGCTCTGTTGCTTCTGGGGAAAGGAGAACGGACACATTATCATTATCAGAGACACAGTTAGTGTCATGGTTTAAAATATTTTTTCCATAAAAGTTGCTTTGACCAACTACAGAGGGACCTCTGTAATAATTTTTGCACAGCTCAAAAGTGTGTAAAATAATTCACATTTCCAGTGTAAAAGATTCTGACATTCTTCTGTGCAACATTTCCATGGGAGACCTAAGAAGGAATGCTGAAAATACTGACACTTAACCACAGAAATCACTTTAAAGCAGAACATTTCACTATGAAAAGAGACTTTTACAAGCTACAAGAGCTATACTACTACTGCTATACTGCTAGTAATTGGTTTGATCCCTGGCTCCTCCAGGCCGCAGGTCCAAGTGTTCTTGGGCAAGATACTGAACCCCACATTGCCCCTGATGGCTGTGCAATCGGTGTGTGATTGTGCATATGAGTGTGATGTATGTGAGTGAAGTATGAGGTATCGTAAAGTGCTTTGAGTGGTCAGTAAGACTTGAAAAGCGCTATATGAATGCAAGTCCATTGACCAAAAAAAGAATCTGCTCTCTCAGCACAAATATAATACAACGATCGAAACACTTGCAGTGAACACTTGCCCTCCGCCTAAATCAGCATAAGTATCCCATGTTACTTAGTCTGGAGTGGCATTGTGTAAACAGTCTTTACTGAACATCTGCGGCTCAAGTCAACCTGGAAACTGGAAGGGAAAGATTTCAGAGGTTAAAGATAAGCTACCAACTTCCCCACCATTACACCATGTTTAATTTGACATCATGTAATTCCCTTTCATCTCTATTGGTGGTAGAGTTATAAAGTAAATTTCACTTTTAAGAACATATTGTATTTATAGTGTATTTGTTGTTCTTGTTCTGCTCTATGTTGATTGTATTAGTGTGTAAGTCCATTGAGAGAAACAAACAGAGTCAAATCCTTTTATGTGATCACAAGCTTGGCCAATAAATCTGATTATGATAGAACACAAAGCTGCAGCGTCCTTGCAGCCAATGTTGCTGCAGAGAAGCTACAAATTATAGAACGTGAATCCTTCACTCACATCTAACACAACACAAAAGATCTACACAATCACCATAGTTTGAAGATGGGCACCCAAAATTTGTGTCACCAACTCAGTGTCTGAGCAAATGTGAAATATAGTCAAAATCTCCCCTTCTTGAGTTACAGCGTTGAATAATGGCCAGAAAAGTGTTTTTGCGCAGCATTATGATGTAACAGAGACCTTGACCTTTGACCTTTCTGATCACCAAAATCTGATTAGTTCATCTTTCCAAGTGAATGTTTATGCCAAATTTGTGCCGCTGAGTGGCTGGAGCTGGTCAAAGGTCAAAGGTCAAGGTAACTGTGACCTCTCAAAACACTAACTCAACATAACTCTAGAATTTATGTTCTAATAGTGACACAATTTCACACAATTGTCTAATAAGATGAACGGATGAAGTGATAACATTTTCTATTCAAAAGGTCAAAGGTCAACTTCACTGTGACGTCATAAAAATTTAAACTAACATGAGTGAATGAGATATGTGCATTTGGCCCCAGCACTGAACGGTGCAATCATGATCATCAGTATACAGACAGAGAGAAACATAATTAATATGATTCAAAAAAACAAAAAGAACAAACAAACAAACAAAGAAGATAATTACCTGATCAGAAGTGTGAATGTGAACAGTAAAGAAAAACACACACATGTACACACTCTTACCTGTCCACTCAGCTTCCTGGTGTTTCTGTTGACAGAGTGCGCTGCAGAAAGAACCTGGTCAGTGTGAGCTGCGTGGGCGTCCTGCTCCCTGCTGCCTTTGCCCAGCCTCCCAGGATTGGATGGTTTTGACATCTGAGCAAAAAAAAAAAAAAAATTTTATGAAAACATAACATACAGCCAACCACTACTTAACTGTATCTGCTGATAATAAGGAGGCATGCAAAGAAATGTAAAGTGTAGTATTACATCATTAACTCACTCATAGTGTATCAAAGTGTCAATCATCATCCTCTTACACTGAACAATTGGAGCAACTCACCCTCTCCTCTATGATGGGTAAAGAGATATCTATGAAAGCCTCCTTTACTGTGGAGATCTGAAAGAAGAATCACATATAAGTGTCTGCATATGTAATTATCATCTTCCTTAGGCAGTTGTTCACATTTTCAAAAGGTCTGAAAGGAGATGTGGGAAGCGGCTGTTTCTCTGCTTTTTCTACTCCAGCTCCTCACCAGGTACTCTCTACCTTCAAGGATATTTTAGTTTGCGTTGTGGCATTTGTTTTGTCAACGACCCAGAGCTCCCACATTTTATTGTAAATGCCTGCTGCAAACAGTTGGTGTTTGAGCTGGTCCTTGAAGTGCTTGTTTTTGTTTCTTTCCTCTGATGATTTCTGTTGTTTCCTTTGACTTATTTTATGAAATTTTTGTTGTGGGTAGTGAGAAATGCTTCCTGTGTGTAACAGCTAGTAAACAATCATCGGCTCATTCATGACTGTGATGGAGAATGCTAGTGATGCTGGAAATTGTTTGGCAATCTTCTTCGCTTCCAGCAGCAATAATTTAAAGCAGCAGGAAAAAACTTATGTATGTTTACACAGACAGGTGACAAATTTAAAAATTGAATGGAAAAACCGATATTAGTGAGGTGCTGGGTCACCACATGCTGCCAGAACAGCTTCAATGACAGCACTGCCTAACATGCTGGTCCGAAATCTAGTTCATCATTGTTCATAGTTGTTTAATCAGGTTGAGATCTGGTGTCTGTTAAGGCCATAAGATACACACATAAGTAGTAACTTTTGTCTAAATACAAGGTTGGTCAGGGAAAAAAAAAAACGTGAAATAGTCGACCCTGCTGTGCTTTATATTTGTTCCTGATTGGCCAACTCTCACTATTCAGATCCTTTGCTATAGTTCACCCACACACACTTACATGCTCACACTCTTCACACATAATTGTGTTGGTCAGCTCGCCCACAAAGATGCGGTCAACGAAGTTCATCTTCACACCTTCCTTTCCGTACGCTGGTGGAAAAGACAGACACAGGGTTCTGTTAATCATGGCCAAAGAAAGTAAGTGAACCCGATGGGATCATCTGAATTTAGGTTTAAATTTATCTTAAAATATGGTCAATTACAGTGATGTATTGGTTGGAAAAAGTATGTGAATCCCTCAGCTAATGACATGGACAATGGCTAACTGGAGAACCAGTCTGAAAAACGGTATCATTGGAGCTGGTTAACATCTTGGTTCATGAGCTTACCACAGCACTTCACGGTACATTATAGCACTGAGCATTGCGGCCATGGCAGATGACGACAGAGGAAGATGCTGCTCTCCACAAAAAAACATCACCGCACGCTTTAAATTTTCCAAAGAACACCATGACACTCTACAACGCTACTGAGAAAATCATTCTGGAATCTTGGCAAAATCTGAGGCACTCAAGAGGGTGGTGATTTAAAAAAAAAACAAAAAAACAAGTGGAAGAATCACTTAAAAAGACTATACTGTTCTCCTATCCTCCTTCAAACTGCCCTCTGCCTGATTAGTATCTTAGCTGTATTTCCATTAACTGCCACAAGGTGGGACTATTGGTCTTGGTCATCTGTCTAGTGTAGCCAGCATATGAACCTTTGACTTGGCGTTTTGTCTCCTCGTCCGCCGTCTTCTCTGTGGGATTGTTGAAAGCTTTCAGAATGCCAGCTTTCACCCTCTGCAAACAAACACAAAAGCAACATAACAATGCTGCGTTTAAGTGACATTCATTAAAGCAAAAATCATATAAATTAAAGTTAATTTCACTCTGTGGTTTTCTTGTATTTTTCTAGATTTCTCTCTATTACACCCATTACTGACACATCACAGTCTAGTCAATAGCTGAGATTGACAGGTATACCTATTATAAGCATCATTAGTGTAAAATAATTATTGTGCTTGTCTAAAAACATTAACATGTAAATCTCATAATTAACTGTGCATGTTTGTGTGTGTGTGTAAGTTCTTCGCGGGGCCCTCTTATTGAAGGTGACATGGTCAGTGAGTGTTGGTGAGAGAGCTGTGAAGAGACACAGCCACAGTAAAGCACCAATCAATAGATAATTGGCCATGGTCTGTATCTGCGGTCGAAACCAGTCGGCCCCCATTGTCCCGGGAACCACGCACTGGACTGGCTATTTAGGTCAAAAAGCCCTGTTAATCCCAGCCTAGCCAGTCTGCACCCCACTCAGTCAGCACAGTCAAACCAGGCTGGGGCTCTCATACTAATTAATTACCAGTAACCCCCACCCAGCCCTCTAGCCCTCCCCAAAGTAAAAGCGTGCACTGCTCTACACAGGATGGGCTGTAGGAGGAGGGGGGCTGTAGGGAGGGGGGTGGGCAGTGGAGAGGGTTACTGGTAGAAGGGTGCATGGGTGGAAACTAAAATGAAGACGAGTGAAGAAGGACAGTCCATGCCCTGAGAGAGTAATACCTACCGTCTCAGCTAATTGGTGATAATTGACTGGGGCTGTATTAGCATATTCAGATCTCTGATACTAATGACCAATCAACACAAACACTTAGGGCCTCTAAAAGGTTGGTACCACCCACTGCAAAAACACCAGTCTCCCTCTCTGACACACACACACCCACACAGGACAGTGTGTGAGTGTTTATTGTGCTGTATTTTTGTGTTACTATTCAAGATCACTGTCCCTGTTCAAGATCGCTAAGTAAAGATTAATTGCTGCAGGTTTGAAAAAAAAAAACTTTGTGTCATGTTTTCCCTATGCTTGACTCAGAGATGTATTAATAATACTCCTAAAATATGTTTGTTTTAATGTCTGTGTTCATTTTAAAAATTATTCAACAACCTATCTAAAATGCCTCGGTATCTCTGAATTTGCTTGGATGTATAAATGAGTTTCTGAGTGAATGAATAGGGGAGGCCGTACCCGTACCCCCTCCCTCTTTACCTCCTTGATTGGATTGGGAGACGGGCTGATGAGTGTATGTGTGTGTGTGTGTGTGTGTGTGTGTGTGTGTGTGTGTGTGTGCAGGAGGAGGCCATGGGTGACCCTCAAGCACAATGGGACAGCCCCGGAGCTCATTCAGCAGCTGTGGGTTTCCCAAGATCACACAATGATGTCGGTCGTGCCACTTGCAAGTCCTCTAAGTGGCACAACTGTCAGTGTTCACAAGTTTGAATGGAAGCAGTGGAGCCCAGCCTGCGGCCCCTCCTGGGCCTGGGGCTGGCCACTAAACACACCCGCTAACTTCTCCTCCTTGGCTCACGTAGCCACTGGTGGGGCCACAGGGGCCAGCTCTGCTGTGGGGTCTCCTAATTGCCCTGTGAATGGTTGGAGGGGGGAGTGGGGGCTTCCTGCACTTGCCAAAAACATGGCACCATAAGGTTAAAACACAGAAACTAGCTAGCCAGGCAAAGAGGGCCACTGGGTTACGTCAATGCAGACAGCCACCCACAAACACACAGCCGCAAGTCTTACATCACGACAATAAGTGTCATTACTGAACTCCAGCATGGAGGGGTGATAAGACTGACAACAAATGTCAGTGACAAAAATTATGTTTGTCTTTGATAATTCTGGCCTTTCATTATTGCTGCTTGGTTCTTTTGTTTTTTTTGTTGTTTTTTTTTAAAGAAATTGTACAATTTACTGAATCAAATTCAAGAACAGAGAGTCTACAGTCATGCTAGCGCTTCTGTGAGGCTGTACTTAGGAATCAAGTTCTAAAACCTTGGACTGTGTCAAGTTTTGTTATAACCCGACTAAGCATGTACATACAGCCTCCTCATTTCTTTCACATTTTCTTGTACCAAATGTTCAATACACGTTTGCAAAGAAACTTATAACACCATGAGTTCTAGAGCACTTTGTGCAGATTTAAAGGACCTTTCTGCCACGGAAGGTAAAACATACACTTTGAAAGAACATGTTGAAAGATGCCAATTGTGGACTTGGAAATAGCATGTGAGTAAATGCTGTTTTAAAGTTATTAAAGTTAATGAAATACATGCATATGTGTAAGCTGCATACTGTATCTTAGCTCACTTTAGTTTCTTCTACTCGTATGGAGTCCAGTAAGTAGTGCAGAAGCTCCTGGCTGTCTTGTTGTTGGTAGCCCTTGAAGCGCGGAGCTCTGGAAAAAAAAACCAGATAAAAACACAGATGAAGATCAGACTTATGAAAAGAGTGGAGGAGGAATCAGAATACATGCATTTTGTTTTACATGTGTCTTTTCAGGAACATCTGTACACTCTGTGAAGGAGAAATAATTTGTTGTGAGGAAACACAGACATAACATGCAATAATGCACTCAGTCATGCTGGCATTCCCCAAGCACCGTATATAATATAAACACATAGTAACTGTCAGTGTGCGGGTGGAAAGTAAGATATGTAAAATGTCATAATTATCGCTGCTAAAAAGACACCTAATAAATGTACAAAAGACATCAAAGTATAAGTACTGTAGCTACTGTCCTCATGTATTATCCTGATAGATATATAGATAGATAAGACTGTTCTGTATCATGTCAACATAACTGACATACTGTAGTGAAATTTCTGATCTTAAGTAACTTACTTCAGTAACCAAAGTATCAGCTATTGTGGGAGCTGTGCTGTGTTCAGTTTTTACTTCACAGACAATCAACACCATATTTATGCTTTAACATGTTTGTCAAAGCTTCACCTTAATTGTATGGTCCCATTTTTGTAGATAATGTACAGTCCAGATTGTGTCAAACAGAGAATGTCCTGTGTCTCTTACAGAGTAACTATTAACTACTTGTCATAAAGGATTACTGGCAAAACTCTTATTTCATATTTTCCTACATGAAATCAAATAAGTTGTTCATATGACCTGTGTAAATTATTATTAATTATTATTATTGGTATTTCTCCAATACCACAGGATCAATACTTACTACTACATTTAAATTAATTTACAGCAAATTAAATGTAAATATAACTTGGGTATACATGATGCACAAAGCAGTCAAAGTCTTTAGTCATGTCTTCCATCAGGATGAAGGGTTTCTTGTATACTAAAGTTGTGTCAGCTGGTGCTGGAGGTCGGACTGAAAGTCAGACTTGTCATCATGAAGCGTCTTCCTGTGAATACTATTTTCTTAATGCAGCTAGCACCTGTGTTGTCTTCAGGCTGTCACTAGACTGAAGCACAACAGCCACCCATGGATGGCCTCCTATACAGAGTCTGGTGGGTCCGGTAACATCTAATCAAACCTGGAGATGAGGCCGAGAGCAGGGGTGTGTTTATAAGTGAAGGGTTTAGCTGCAGCCTTGCAGACACCACAAACTGTCATCTACACCCATTTGTCATAACCTTCTCCAGCCCAGGAACTATATTATGAAGTTCAACTTCCTTCATGTTTGTGCTGCAGCTGGATAAAAATTTCTGGTCTTCCATGAAGTTCATAAGTCAGAGTGACGGGAAAGTAGAAAAATACTGATGGAGGGAGCGTTCAGAGCAGACTGAAATCCGGGCTTTTGTCTGACAGGGAAATTTTTTTATTCACCTCTCAGTTATGTTACTATGTTGTTTGTAGCATGGACAGCCAACTTCACAACAGTATATAAAAGAGAAAAAATAACAAAAAGCATTATATATCTCCCTTTAATAATAATAATGAGAGATATATAATATAGAAAAACATCAAAAAAGGAGAAAACTACAGTTATTTCTTTTCAAGGTCTTTTCACCCTTGTATCTGTAAAATCCTGCCTGCCGTTAGAGCTTTGTGCTACAAACGGTATTTAATATTGTGACATTTCTATCACTTCTGGTGAATCCAGGTGACCATGTATAAACAACGCACATTATAGATTTAACAAACAATTACTAAACAGTTTGTGAAACACATTCTAATTAAGGTTGAGGCAATGTACCATATGCATTCTACACGTTGCCCCACAGCTGTCAACCAACTCAATCTAGCCTCTGCTTGCGCCTAAGAACGATCTAAAGAATAAAAAACATAAAAATCAAACTTAAATTGCTTAAATATCAATTGATGAATATGCATGGAGACATGAAACATGATGATAAAATTTAGTACACCATGACTCCCTTCCCAGCAAAAACCGATGACTTTAATCAGTTATTTGATTGTTATATTAGATCCTGTCTTCATGTTTATTATAATTAAACAGATCTTTTTAATTTATGCAGGTAAGAATTCTTAAAAAAGACAATCCATTAAAATGAAAAGTCCTTGTTCCAATGGGTTATCCCTGGAGAATTCAGTGATCCAATGCAAGGCCAAAGAGGCCTGTACAGAACAAAAGAAAAGAATAATCAGCAGTTAAACCACAGCTCTGCCATGGTAGTTAGGGCTGCCCGATTGGACACTAAAGTCAGAGTCATTAGAGGGGAGGCTGTCCTTGGGTCCGTCCCCTGGCCGACCATGGTGAAGCAGATGTGAGGACAGATGCCAGGGGCAGATGGGCAGCCAAGGCTAGAGCCACTGCAACCTGTTGGGCCAAGCCAGCCACATAACCACAGGACAGGTTGGTCCAACAGGCACAACACACACTGAGAGGCCACATTCGTGGTTAGAGAAGCCATCAGTCAAGTGTTAACGATGTTCGAGGGGGGTGGGGTTAACTCCTTCAATAGCACTATGGAGGTCCTTTACTGGTACTTCATGACCAGTGGTCTTCAGGGTCCAGTATTAGCAGGTTACCTGTCACTTTGAAAAGGCAAAGACTGAATCCTCTTTGGTCTAGCAAGACATTTTCAGAAGGGGATACCAACCACCAATTCTTTAACATGGCAGATGGCTATTACCAATCATGATTTATTAATGCTAATATAGAGTCATAAATTCATAGCTATCTATGTTTTTTTTTTTTAATCCTTGATGTCTTTTCTGAGCAATTTATATTGATGTTTACAAGGAGGGACTAGATTTTTGCTGTAAATTTAGTTAAAATCAAATTAAATCTTATACCAAGAGATTTTATTCATAAAACCTTTATAATAGAACTTTTAGTACAATATATTAAAATAGAGGTAAGTACACTCATTAGCAGTCTTTTTATATTAAAAGAAAAACATTTCTAAGCTGAAGTGTTTTGAAGCCATTTAATGCCATTCATAATCCAACTTATTGAAAGAATTCATGCGGCATGAGTCAATCATCTCTTTAAGACAAGCTGACATGTGGCCCAAATGGATGTCCAAGACTGGGGAAGAGATGGCCGACCACCTGCCCTCGACACAGGTCATAACCAGGAGGTCTGGAGGAGCCCAAAGTCACACCCCCACTCTTCCATGCTGACACGCTCTGTCTCTTATGCCCTTTTCGTGCAGACACATGGAGAGGGATGGACATAGGGTTGGGCATGGTGGGGAGCACATATGTCATTTATTCGCCAACTCCACAAAAATGAACAGCATGTGAAGGAATGTCTCCCTCTTGTTCTGCTAACTAGCCTGTCATCTCCCATGAGAGAGAGATACACACAGAGAAATATAAAGCAAACAGAGATGAAATGGGTGAGATAGAAAAAAAAAAAAAGAAGGGGAGAAACAGACGCAGAGCAATATAGAGGAAAAAATGAAAAGCTTGGTTGGGATCAGTGGGAATGAGGAGGTCTGGAAGCTCATCCCAGTGGAGAGAAGCAGAAGGGCCCTGTAGCGCTGCTCTCAATCTGGCCAATGCAAACAGCTGCGGTGCTAACACAATTAATAGCCGGATGAGTTAGTACCAGACACAAGACCACACAAGCTCCCCCCAAAAACACACACGTATGAACAACACAATGCACCCGCACACAGTTCACAAAATAAATTCACCCAACATTTACTCATACAGCCATGAATTATAGAAATGTGACTCAATAATCTACAATATGGTCATAAAAATGTGTTTTGTACACATACTGGCCTGTGCAAGGCATGTCTGACTTTGTCTAAATAATCGTGTAAAAAACAGACGTGTTACAGTAGCTCACTACATTTCTAATTTGAATTAATAGAGATAAGACAAAGGACACTTTAAACAAAATAAGACAACACTGTCGGCCTGTGCAACTATTGTTTTGACCAATGTATATTTATATTTACCAGCACTACAAATATTAATGATGAATATGATTTGTGACAACTGAATAGACCAGGGTGGACCAGTTCTGTTCCAGTCTGGGTCATTGGGTGGTGATAAAATCATATGGTGTGTGATATGTAAAGATTCTAATCTTAAGTCCTCAGATCCTAATTGCTGCCAATATATCTCAAAGATTTTTTTTAATGTTTGATATGATGTCAATTGTGAGTCGCCCGAGGGAGACATACCGGTAAATAAACAAATGAAGAATGGCAAGCAAAAAGGTTTGTGGTGGGAGAGAAGGGATGTCACCATATTTGGTAATCGGTACCAATATGATGGAATTCAACAATTCTTGATACCAAATCTGATACCACCATGTTGTTGATATTGTTGCTCTGTCTGCCTTTCTTCTTCTACGTTTTCTTCCCTTTGCATTTGACGTCCGACTAGAACACTTGTAGGGTTATTATACTGCCCCCATCAGTTCCAGAAATATATCATACTTCCAGTATCTACGACATCTATGGTGTCTTTGGTACCCCTATAGTACCCCTTTGGCACTGTTAAAACAAGTAGAGTCACATTGTCAGAACTTTGGCATTGACTTGGTACTGAAGTATCACTTCTCGTCACATCCCTGTGTGTAAATGTACTGACAACTGAAATGGAGGCTCTCAGCCAAACTCTGCTTTTTTTCCCTCCTCTTTTTCAGCCTTTTCAATATAAACTGAGCATCAATAGTGTAAACTGCTGGTTTCCATCCATGTATGTTTTAGTACAAGAACATATGACATTCTCACTGCATTTGAAGGGGTCTTCCACTGCTATATCATGACATAGTCACACATTTGAGTCGCCTACCTATCAGTATAAATATGGCTCTAATTCAGATTAACTGTTTTACATCTGTTGAAACACTGTAAGACCTTGTACAAATTCTATTCACTCAGAAAGATCTTTAAAAACCATACAGAAGGATTCAATTTTTTTCCATTTTTATTGTCATTTGCTACAAATTACGTATTTTCAATGTAACAAGTGAGAGTAACCATCCTTCATTTTTACTTCTGTGCCTCCCTCCACTTGTAAGGTTTTACGACAATAATTTAGGCAATAACTGAGTCACAAGCTATGAACCAAGTGACACTAGCTTTAAAAGATGACTCATGGTTAGCTTCTTCTAAAACAACATATTTGTTATCAAATTGTGCTAATTTGCACAGGTTTTATTTCCTGTTTTGAAAGTGAAGGGGTTTGCAGACTGCAGCTCTCGGTTCAGCGTATGTGCACAAGCCAATATTTGTATTATTTCTAACCCAACTGCGAATATTTGCTTCCTTTCTTAAACCTGAAAGAGGTCTTCCTCCAGCATGCCAGCCCTACCTCATTGTGTGTGGATTGTACGCATGTTCATGTAGGGGTGTGTGTGTGTGTGTGTGTGTGTGTGTGTGTGTGTGTGTGTGTGTGTGTGCCTTGGACGCCAAAGCACTAGATGGAATCCATTGTTGTCCTCTGCAATTTCAATCAGGGATGTAAGACTTCTCATAAAGGTTTATGAGCAATATTTGAAAGATGTGGGTATGGGGACATTTATACCCAGCACATGGATGGAGAAGAGAACCAGGGTACTTTTTATTACTTGAAATGCAAGAGTCCAGTGGCTGCTCTGAAAACTGAATCAGTTCTTAAGAGAAGCAGATGTAGATGAATGCCTCTGTGTGGCCTTTTTGTCCATTAGAC
Source organism: Seriola aureovittata (assembly GCF_021018895.1). Classification (NCBI taxonomy): domain Eukaryota; kingdom Metazoa; phylum Chordata; class Actinopteri; order Carangiformes; family Carangidae; genus Seriola; species Seriola aureovittata. The sequence continues at coordinate 23,296,024 of NC_079370.1, read as the reverse complement.
ATGCACAGTAGACTACGTCCAAATAACTGGTAATAATAACAACTAGTAAAGTTCTCAGTAAATAGTACTTAACAAAAGCAGTAGACAAGCTGTAAGAAAACCTCCTTTCCTTGGTTCCCTTGACGAAGTGAAAAATATTTTAGCCTGTAATTAAATGTTATTAGACTAGCAGGCTGGGACCCTCCCTGGCACCAGATAGAGAGCGTGGTGCTGACCATCCAACCCACATAACTTGGCACAGTTGCGAGCACAGACCAGACCACTTCCGCCGGCAGAAGGACGACAATGGCCCGCTGGGGGGGGCTCAGCTGGTTGAGGTCAAATGCATGTGCACACGCGCACAGAGACACACATACACTTACACAAAACCGGTCTCAATAGGGCTCCAGTGTGGGAAATAAACACTCAAACCGGCCCCAATCCGAGCCAGAAAGCTTTATTAACCTGCCTGTCAACACAAACATACTGGGTAAGACAGTGAAAGACAGTGAAAGAGAAATGGAAAAGTGCTCTAGGCCCCCACAGGTCAAGGGCAGACCCAACCCTCTTGGAGTGACAAGAGCTGGCAGGGACAAGTGAAAATGATAGGCTATATTTACAGAGGGCAGCCATCACAAAGGTCACTTCAATGGAGAAAAATTTCCCAGTAAATAGGAGCAGTTTTTGACCCTGTCGTTTCAGCTCAAAGCTTTAGACTCCACTGAATGTATCCAAGCTGCTATGTGGAGGAGTCTAAAAGAGAAACACGTAAGAGCTCAGGCTCGTTCAGAATGCAAGTGCAATCATGTACACTTTGTGGATGATACAAGGAATAGTATATGTGAGTGAGACCTTGAAAGTGTAATAAACCTCCAGTTCTTCCACGAGCCCTGAATACTAAAAACTGCTCTTATGAAAAAGCTCCAGAAATTAAATAAATGAGGATTTCCTGTAAATTGTTAAAACTTAAATAATGTGATTCGGCTACTGTATCTCTAGATACAAAGCAATCTGGCTTTCTTTAGGTAACAATCAAGGAGAAGGACAGCTCAGCTGCTTAAGTTTCTTTGAGAGAGAGAGAGAGAGAGTGAGTCAGAGCAAAAACCAAGCCATGAGGTGGAAGGAACTGCCTGTAGAGCTCAGACAGGATTGTATTGAAGCACAGATCTGGGGAGGGACACAAACACATTTCTGCTGCATTGAAAGCTCCAAATGGTAAAAGTTTGGAACAACCAGGACTCTTCCTAGAACTGACCGCCTGACCAGTCAGGGGAGAAGGACCTTGATAAGAGAGGGGTCTGACAACATGATGGTCACTCTGGCTGAGCTCCAGAGATCCTGTGTGAAGAAAGGAGAAACTTCCAAAAGGACAACCATCACTGCAGCACTCCACTGATCTAGGCTTTATGGCAGAGTGGCCAGACGGACGACTCTCCTCAGTGAAAGACACATGAAAGCTGCTTGGAGTTTGCAAAAAAAGCACCTAAAGGACTCTTAGACTGTGAGAAACATAATTCTTTGGTCTGATGAAATCAAGATTGAACTGTTTGGCCTTAATTCTGAGTTTCATGTCTTGACGAGGAGCACCAAGCTACACTCATCACCTGCCCAATACCATCCCAGCAGTAAAGCATGGTGGTGACAGCATCATGCTGTGGGGGTGTGTGAGGGACAGGGAGACTGGTCAGGGTGACGGACAGCTGAGTGACTGGTCCAAGCAGAGTCCTGACTTGAACCCCACTGAATATCACTGAACAGACCTGAAAATGGCTGTCCACCGACAGTTCTCATCCAACCTGATGGAAAATGGAAGAAAAATCTTTAAATCCAGGTGTGCAAAGCTTGTCACGTCATACCCAAGAAGACACGAAACTGTAATCGCTGCCAAAGGTGCTTCAACCAAGCACTGGGGAAAGGTGTGATATTTCAGTTTCTCATTTTTTATAAATTTGCAAGGATTTCTAAAATTCTGTTTTTACTTTGTAATTATGAGGTATTGAGTGCAGATTGATGAGGGATTTTTAGTTTAGTCTATAACTATTATCTATTTCATGTCAGAAAACAGAAAAATCCTTATCACAAGCTTACAGAACCCAAGGTGATGTCTTCAAAATTGCTTGTTTTGTCTGACAAAATATCTTAAACATATTCAATTTACAATCATATTCAACACAGTAAATACTCAAATGTGAAAAGCTGGGGCCGGAGAATCACTGGTATTTTTGCTTTCAGGAAATTTGAAGAAGCTTTTGCAAATCATTAAGTCTGTTAGAGAAGCAAGAAATCACACATATCATTAATCTTGATTTTCTGGTACTTTTACAATTAAAACTTTTGATCTGATGCTAACGTTTTGTTGTCCAAAAACTCTGTTAAATTTTTTTACCTGCTGGTATCTTTTCCTTCTAAGCGCTCATTACTACGACTTGGAATTCAGAGCTCTTTTCAAGAAATTAACAAGGTCACACAGAACAAAGACACTACTGGTGAATTCTTGGCAAAAGATACTCAGAGAATTCTGTCACCTAATATTGGCTTGGATGCTTTCAGCTTCTGTGAATGTGTTCAGATTAAAGTAAAAGAAAAAAGTGCTCAACACATGTTCTCAATTACTTATATAATTTTCAGTTATCAAAGTATCAAAAATATATTAATTAATATATATTAAAATATTTTGTCAATCAACTAATCAATTACACTTTACACCAGCAACTTTGTTTTTAATAAGAAAATGAAATTTTCGCTGAAATTTTTTTTTAAAAAAAAGGTCTGAAACACATTTTTGTTTGTTTTGAAATCTACAACTTCTTCACATTTTATGTTATTTTCTACCAATTCTTCAACAGCACTGCAAATAATGTGAGTGAATATTAAAGCTTCATATTTGCATTTACTGTATGGATGTACAAAACAATTACATACTGGCCTTAATAAAGGTTCACTTGTGGTATAAGTGTGCCATGTGGGTAATGGGTGCTGTGGCCTGAAGTCATATCTCTCTATTCAAATGCATGTCAGTGGAATAGATTAACTGTACTTGAAATTAGATGCGTGTGAGTGCATCAAGGTGCGTGCAATACTCGCTGTCTGAATGCACAATTGCCTGCATGAGTGTTGCAGGCTGAGGTGGTACCAGGTGAGGTGGCAGCCCTCATACGCACATTCCACGCACACACACACAAAAGACACACACAGGCCTGTCTGATGAAAGCTAGGTACCAGAATAACTGTCAAAGCCACACCAGAGATGTATCCAGTCAGCCAAAATTAAATGCTCTGGTCACCCACCTGCACTACTAAACAGTGCAAGAGCCCCCCCCTCCCTAACACACACACACACACACACACACACACACACACACACACACACACACACACACACACACACACACACACAGGACCCAACCAGCAGCGTACCATGATCAAACAAGAACCCAGCTAACCAAACATTCACACTATTCATAAAAGACAGCAAAACAACTTCACAAAAGTACGGCCATGTTTCTGCCTGTCACACAGACCTCCCTTGGATCAAACATGACACAGGTGGCACAGCAGTGTGGCAAGTAGCAGAAAGAGCTACAAATAGCTAGCTGCTGCTAGGCATTTACCAAGGTACAGTGCTTTTAGCGTGTGTAGTGCATGTTGAGCCTAAAGTGCGTGAAAGGCATTCAGCTGGGACCAGGTGCTACCTGGGTCTGGCTGGTTAAAACGGTCACCACCACAGTAAGGGGATAAAAGCAGGTGAAAGCTGTGGCTCCTGGGCAATGCATTGCCATTGTAATAATGGAGAAGTGCAGAAGTAACGACTTCAGTGACCCTGAGATAAAATATTTGCATACAGAGTAGAAAGTGAGGGTGATTTTCTGGTAGTCATTATACAAACTGAGGTAAAATGGCTGCTCTAACCTCCTCAGTGTTTATTGAATAATATATTTATACTTTTTTTGTTTTGTTTTATATTTATGAAAAACACTTCAACTTCCCACTGATAAACTGTTGCCATTTTGTGCCACAGGTATCATCCACGTATCCAACAGAAATGAGTTTACTTTATTGTTTTATTGTCATGTTTTTTTGTAACTATCTGCACAGTAGCTAAGCTTTATGTTTGGATACCAATATATTTTCCATGCATGAGTGCTCACAAACAAGAGGATCTAGGGTGTAATGAAGTAGCAACTGGTATGAAAAGTGATGCCTTACTTCTGGCAGAGTTGACTGAAAAGGATCTTGGGATTGACTGGGCCCTTCCCTTGTTCTTTCATGCTCTGGAGGAAGAGAAACATGGCTGCAGTCAGGGACTCCGGACTGGGCAGCGTTACCATCAGTGAACTCTGGAAGGCGTGGAGACAAAATGAAAATAAATACATTTGTTTCCAAATTGGATGTGATGGCAGGAGTCGTGGAGGTCAATGCAATAACAAAGCAAGATCTGACTTGTATAAAAAGAGTATAAAAAGATTTCTGAAAAATTCAGAGTTGATAAAGTTTATTCACTTATTTGTCAGCCTTTACTAAATAATGTTAGAAAAAAGTCTTAAATGTCTTCAGTGTTCATAGAGACATTTCAATTTTACATCCTAAAACATGTTGTAGCACTAAATTAGGGAAAATGTCCAAAAAAAGAAAACAAAGAATGCAGTTTAATTATGATAATATTTACATATTTTCATTTTTAAAAATTTGTAGTGTGTGTTTAAAATATAATTTTTTCATAAATGCAACATAATGACAGATTAGAATGATAATTTCAAAAGCAAATTAATTGGCATTTGTCCTATTAGGGGTTTAGTTTAGAGATGACAAAGCTTTGAGAAGAAGACACTGTACCAGATTGGTCTCGACAGGGGGGCAGATCCTCAGTTTGTACCCCTTCTCTTTCACTTCCTGGATAAGCTCAATGAGCATGTGTGTCTGTGACAAGTTCTGTGGGGACAGGATACAATTATTTTCAGTGTTAAATAACATTTCGTTAACCATTAACCGTGTTGAATGGCACTGGGGAAAGGTATTGTTCAGGTATAACATTAGATCAAAAGCTGAAAACCATTCATAAAATCAGTGAAGCATAAAACTGGTCATACACACTGATTTTACTATTCATCAAATGAAAAGACCCACAGACAATTTTCTTTGACAAGAAAAAGCATTAACATCAATAAAAGCTGTAATCCTCCAAATATATGAAACTCTATCTGCGAATAGTTTGTGGCAATTCGATGTGGTCAATTAAAATACCCTTGTGAAATGTTATCTCCATTTTAGTAGGATTTAAGGAACTTGTGGTGAGTTCATTACTCTGAAAGAGGCTTTCAAATCTATCCACAATCTGTGAGTTTGAAATGTAGAGAAGATCCTTGGTGAGGCGATAGCCTGAAGCAGTCATTGTCCCTTTATGTTAGAGAAGCATCTTTTCCTTCCCTTTCAAGAGATATTTGTTTTGTCACATCCTGGCAATGAAGACAGTTGCTATGGAAAACACACAATGGAGCTGGCATTGTGAACGCAGACACAGCTCATCCTGTGACAATTATGTGTTTTCACCAGAAAGATTGCAATTTTCAAGGAGACAATACAAACAGACAGGGAGAGGGAGGCAAAAGCATGTAAAGCGCGCTCACTCGAATTTCAATCAACGAGGAAGGCCCTGAGGGTGATTAACAAAATGGCGGAAAAAAACAGCTTCATTGTTGAAGAGGCTTGTCAGTTTGCAGCCACCATGACATGACCAGAGAAAGACTGGGGAGACTCTTAAGCTATGTTGTATGGTGAACATGCTCTGCACCATCTGAGTGCCACTCATGCATAGGCAGGTGAAAGTGCCCAAGCCAGCTCTGCATTTACTGCTGCATTGAATATTCTTCAAAATGATCTCAAGGCCTAGCCTGTTTACAATCACAGTCAATGTAAGAACATAGTCTGGTTACTACAGGCCAGAAAAAGACAAAGTACCACTTGAGGAGTGTTTATGCATTGTAAAGGCATACATATTCATATAACAATCATCTTCCAACGGAAATCCCTGTGACTCATTAAGCTATCACAAGGTCTCTTGAGATAAATCAATAACTGGTAAGCAGGTAATCCTCAGTGAGAGATCCACTTTAAAATAATCTGATCATGCTTCAGACTTATAGAGACAGGTAGCTGTAATCATGCCTACTTCTGTTATTTAATAAGGTATTCGTTCTAACTAAAAGGAGCAATACCTTTGCAGCATATTTCATAATGCACAATAAAAATAATTAATTTGCATCATGATGAGCTTTTCTTTCTGAAATGTTTAGTTTCTGCTCTACACTATACTGACACAAACACTTCCAGGAATGTTTACGTTTGACCCGATGGTAATACTGACCTGCATGACAGCATTGAAGAAGCAGGTGTTACCAAGGTTACTGATGCCTTTGACAGGAACCAAGGTGCTGTTGATGACTGGACTCTTGCCTCTAGGTGGCTCACTATAATCTGATGGATCTTCCCGCAGCTTGATGATCTTGGGTGATGCTGCTGGAATACACACAAAAAAAACAAGTCTGTGATGTACAATAGTAGAAACTCAAAACCCATGTATATTAGTAAAATGATGCAAGGGATAGTGAACAGTACAAGCCTGGAAGTTACAGAAACATTATGAGGTTTCAGTGTGTTGACAGTCTGACAAAATAGTCCACTTCTAAACCCTGATTTGGCTTTTACTTTTAAGTTATTTCTGTACCAAGACTTGGCAGCCAAGCTCGACGCTGCAGCTGAGATGGTGGCTGGCTTGACAACTTGGTTGAGATTGAGGGTGGAAGTCTGCCTTGCAGCTGGAAAAATTTCGGCTTCCTTTAAATTGGGATTGCGCCTAGATACGGAAAAAATTGGGCTTAGCCTTGAAGCGAGACTGGGCCTGGGAGCAGAGTGCTGGGATGGCAGCTGGAAGGAAAGCTGGGTCATTTGGGAAAGCAGATGACAGCTGTAGAAGTTTCCGCTGGTTAGTGAGGGAGGGGTGGGGGCCGGGGTTGGCTCTCCAGAGCCAGCTGTTCCTCCTGATCACCAATGAAAACTAACCTTAAACAGCAACTAAGACACAGATGGTCAGAATCTAACAGTGTCATACAGATAGTCTGTTGGGGACAGACTTTGAGTAGGTACTGTAGCTGCGTGAGCCAATAGCGTGCCAGCAGCTAACAATAAAGCTAACATCTAGATAACTCAATACCAATAATATGTTATTAACGTGTTGGTAGCTAGTGGGGAATCTTGGAAATGTAGATTAGAGTGGAAGAGGTTCAAGCCATCACGCACACTGTTTGTTTAGTTACAAAGAATGAAGTGTATTCAGCCAAAAGTATTACCTATGCGCAAGTTTAAAGGAAGGTAAAAGCCACAGCTTTGAGTCAAACAACAACAACCCTCTGTGGCTTCTCTCTCTGTCTCTCTCATGATCCAACAGATAACGGCTACATTTACTAAACTTATCATTTTACCTTAATGGTCAGAAGAGACAAAACATTACTGAAGCTGTGAGCAGTGTTTGATGTACAAGAAATTGCACAAAACTGAGCAGTTTTTTTTGCACAGGGACTAAGTAGAGTAATTTAAGACAGAGTGTCTGCCAACACAGACTTCTACTATTCACATTGTCCCACATACTGTAAATTCACAGAGCACACTTGAAGTACAACAGAGTTAGTAAAACAACCATTTATACACTGTAGAACAAAACAGGGGATACCTATATAATGGCATCTGCTACACTACTACTACAAATTACAACCACAAAAACTGTCAGTGTTAAAAACACCTCTCTGACAAAGTCCCAGCAAGTATGGAACAGTCTAAGTTTCACAAAGGTAACTTTATTTCAAGACTATTGTGTTGGATAGGACATTATATATTAAAGAGCTACTTCGTAAGTGTCTTGCTGCCACTTCCTGTTGCTTTCTATGTCAAATTGGTAGCTGCATTTGGGGAAGAAGAAAAATATGTGCGAGCATAGCACAGCACGATGTTCAGACGGAAACTGAAAAGATGGAGGTGGTGCTAATGGACTCAGAGTCGAGGTAAGGAGATGAATGAAGACGTGCTGCTCTAGAAGGCGCACATTAAGGCAAAGAGCTGTTCACTCAAGGAGATATTGGAGACGTTTGACGGATCCAGAAAAGTACAGACAGTCAGCTTCATTCAGGCTCCATGATGGATGACAAGCTCAGTATAGTGTAGTAACGCGTGGTCCATCTGATCTTTATGGCACTAACACACTACTTGTGATTATATGGGTATTTACAAAGATGTCATGGGCACAGACAAAGGTCCACACTGTGTACCTTACCAGCCACAAGAAGTGATTAGTTGTAGCATATGTATGCATACAAGACTTGTAGAAAAAAATAAACTACCCGAGATGATCACTTCTTTTTTTTTTTTAAAGTATATTTTTTTGGGCTTTTGTGCCTTTATTGGACAGGATAGTGGAGAGAGACAGGAAATGGGGAGGCAGAGAGAGGGGAAACGACATGCAGTAAAGGCCGTCCGATGCGGGACTCGAACCGGGGCCAACTGCAGCGAGGACTGTAGCCTCTACACATGGGGCGCCTGCTTAGACCACTACGCCACACAACGCCCCGAGATGATCACTTCTAATTAATTCAGCTAGCACAGCCCTTGTTAGTGCAAACAAAAAAAAGGGGTGCTGTACAGAGGCAACAGATGATTTTCTCCCTTTCCTGCTTAAATTTCATATTTCATACTGTTTGTGCTGTTTTCATGCTCCATGAAACCTAATGCTGCTGAACATAAAAAAAAACACATGCACATACATGCTGAATGGCAGACTCATGGATGAAATAAAATACATGATATTACTATTTTTATTACTATTTGATTGGTACTGCCTGATTGGTAGGGAAGGACAAGATTTTATTAAGAATGCAAAACTGTATATGTATTCTTATGATGATTATTAGGTATAATTATACCTTAAATGACATAATTGTTTACATTGCAAATTGATGTATTTTCAGCAGCAGTCTTAAAAATCTGGGATGTTGGATTATCCTTGCTACATCATAAAATGCCTAAATGCTTCTTTAATACATTGCAGAAAACTATTAGATTTATTATTCAATTTTCATGTTATTTAAAATATTATTGCTGTACAAATACAATGACTGATAAAGATGCTATGATTCTGTAAAAGTGAATTTTCCACTGTATAGCAAATAAAACAACAAATTCCTGATGACGAGACATTTCAGTGCAAATGGCAAATTCTTGCTGGGACTGATGCAGTACTTTAAGGCCGTAAGCTGTAGAGTAATCAACTAAATGCTGGTAAACACAAAAAAAGTTTGGTCCATGAGCACTTCACCCATATAATCCAGTCAAGAGAGCAGGCTAGCAGCGAAGTCACTGGCTTGAACCCGCTCATGCCCAAGCTACGGAAAATCAATTGAACCGTTAACTGTCATAATCATCATAACAACCTGCACCTTTACTCTCACTGTTCTTCTCCTCAACACACAAATGGCCTTGCCTTAGGACATATTCCATTCATAGAACCACTCCTTGTGCACAACACATTTGTTGAAAAAGCTATTCAACCTACAGCTTTTCCTCTCCAAGGCCAAGGACATTAGCAAGAGTGCCCTGGTCACAGTCGGTGGAATCTGAACCTTGGGCTTTTTACTCGTGGCCTGGCAGCTTGCATTTTATACTCAATCAAATTGCACTCAAATGTGTCAAAGTAAAAGGGCAACTTTTCTGTCAAACAGTTTGGAAATTTGAAATTTATTTTGCTTTCTAATGTTTAACACTGATGAGAAATGAAGAAAACATCTTTCTGTAGTTTTGGGACCGAGAAGGGCGAGGTTCAGCTTGCTGGGACAACATGCTGTTGTGGCGCTCCACCCAATGGTGCTAAATGCATCTGGCCCTCTGTGCGGGCAACATCTGGAGGTCTATTTCCATCTTCAATATGCAGCCATAAGGGAGCTCCCATATGTCAACACACGCAATGCATGGAAAACAAGTGGAGATGGGGAATGTTTGCAGCCCCGATCAGGAAAAACAAACTGTGGATTACTGGATTTGGTGTGAGACTGGGAAGGTGTGAAAAAAAATTTTGCGCAAGTGTGAACAACTGAGCCAAAGAGAAAGTATTGGAGAGACAGAAAAAGTGTGTAAATGACTGTGTCTACATCTTATGGTGTTTGTGAGCAGAGGCCCAAAATCAACAGACTTAATGTTACTTGACTCGAAGAGCTACGACTGACACTAGAGCTAAGAGGGAGCAGAGGAATGAGGAAACTAACTGGGCGGAATGGGGATGCCGACGGACACACTCTGCATCTGGGACCGTCACCCAAGGTAAACAATGTTCAGGGAGCCATCTGGTTGAGACTTGGGAGAGGGGGGCAGAGGAGGGCAATAGGGGGAGCAGTGGGTGGAGGGAAGGCTTGCAACGAGCACAAGCATATGGAAAAGCAGATTTTTCCTCTCCCTGCAGCAGTCAGCGAAGGCAAATGTCAGCATGCACTGCGTCCACGCTTGACTGTGCTGCACTCGACACCACCACCTGGCCCTCCTTGCTCAGCCACCGAGTATGGGCAGCAGTGACACTGCGGAGCCTTTCCCCAGGGCAGAGGAAAGCATCACGGTGCTGAGGCTCATCCACATGCATGCATGTACACCAACACCTCCTGCAATGCCTGCTCATTTTCACACAAGAGACACACAAAGAAACATGGGACTTGTTTACTTTTTTACAGAGAACAGTACTGGAGTTGTTCAAAAAAGAAAAAACAAGCAAGCTTAGCTGAAATTTCTCATAAAATAAATAGTTCTGTCTTGCGTGCGTTTGCATTATTTTTGAGTCTGTCAAGCTGAACACCAGACTTTATGTAAAAACTTCAAGCTAATGAAACAATGCCATAAACAAAGTGTATTCTTTTCAAGTTTGTTGTACACCAATACTTGCTGCTCTCTTAATTTTACAAGTGAACCAGATCTAACACAAGAGTATTTTGTAGTCCAATAGCTGCTTATTATAAAAGCGCATCGATATAATCGAGTCAAAAACAAGATTCCGTAAAATACATCTTAAAGCCCTCTTAATGTGGTTCACAGTTGGGCTGAGAAACCATCAAATCGTATGGCCAGTGGGCTTCATGCACCCATTTTCACTCATAGTGCAGCACTGTGGAGGGTCAAGGCCAGATCCCTTCATGCAGAGCATGCAGTCAAGAGGAAGGCCAGGCAACACCAAATGTCTTATTAATTCGCTAATTTGTTGTGACTGCAGGGCATGAAAAGCCTGTTTCCTTGCCATCTGAGGCCAAGAGAATCCAGTGCCATGTTACTTACAGCCACACACACACACACACACACACAACACACACACACACACACACACACACACACACACAGCTTTTCCTAACCCACTATCTGGCCTACTTTCATGTGCGATGGTGGGAATAAAGACAAAATCACCCTTGATTACATCCATGAAAGTACCACCAGGGGACAAGCATCTTACTGGCTACTGACTCAGCCAAGCTAAACTGATGGAATACTAAAGACTGTGGTTTCCAAAAATCAACAACCAGAGGCAGGACACCAGGTGAATATAAGTGCAATGATGATACAACACTATACCCTCTACATCAGCCTTTCACCAAGGTTTCTCAGAGGAGAAGTCAGTAGAGACATGGAAAAACTGAGCCTAGTACAAACTGGACTCACAAGTGTCCAACTGTAGAGTCAAAACAGGATGTAAACATCCCTGATATAAGCTTGTAATAACCTTTCCACCATGACAGCACTCCATTCAGGACACTGGGCTAAAAGAAGAAAACAAGATTCACGTTTGGTTTAAAATCTGAAACTTTGATGCACAGGTGTACAGCACATCACCAAGACATTTAGTCCGATTACGACCAACACTACAGTAACATTACACCATGTTAAAGAGGAGTGGTGACCTACTAAACTGTTTCAACAGTTTGGTGGGTCAGAGAAAACTGTGAACCTTATTTATTTTAAAGATGAATCAACAACTAAAGACAGACACAGATGAAGAGTAGGGGTTAATGCACTCTTGCCTAATTTGTGCAACTTGATTGTGCATTTCATTGTTGTCAGTAGTTTGGTTTGTAACTGTCTATAAAGGTATGTTGTTGTGTTTGCGTTGTGGGAACGAGGGAAAAGAACAATCCTACAAGTTTGAGAGGAAGCTGAAAAACAACAGATGTGCTCCATCCTGTGACTGACAACTCACTCTGATGATTTCAAGTATGGGTTGTTTTCAACACTACTTTGCGGAGCCATAGGAGAACGTGATTTGATAGAGTTGAGAAAAGTAGACATGAAAATGTCACATAAAATTATCATTATTAATCTTTAGTAAAACCATGTTTAAATGGGTCTGATCTAAATTATTTTCCCGATTTGAAAATTCCCTCATTCCTTTCTAAAAACGTTTCAGAAAAAATGCATAAATACTTAAGAGTTTGCATATTTTTCAAAGAGCTTAAAATACCCAGATATAATTTTCAGCCAGCACATACCACACATTAATTTAACTTTATTCCTTTATGCTTTAATATATGTATTCCCAGATTTATCTGAAAGAAGTGGAAGGTCATATGTTTAATAGATACTGTCAGTGTTAGAAATCAAATCTGTGGAATAACATTTTTTATAAACTATGTCTCCATATACTTAAGGCTGGTAATTGAAAAATATAGCTATAGTTTTTGATTATTTAAGTTATAAATGTTTCCAAAAAAATGTTTTCCCCAAAAGAAACATAATATACATACATATTATAATATTACAGCAACACAACGATACAGTAATGTAGTGATTGATAACAATAAGTAACATAAAACAAGAAAGAATTGATAGAGTCCAATGAGAAACAAGCTCTGATGTCTATTCAGAACCAACATTTTAATTTGCTCCACAAAGACTCCCCAGCTGTGTTACAAGCTGGAGTCTAGCTCCCTGAGGTCAATTAGCTTTTTACTGGGACTCTGGTACTTGAGCTGAAGGCCTTGATGATGAGAGAGCACAGTTAATCGACTTTCTTTCTTCCCTGAGCTGTTGTTGTACAAAATTATTATGGATTCTGAAAAAATATCCTTGCTGGGGCTCTTTTGTGCTTGGGGTGTATAGGAAAAACAGCAGCTTTTTTTGAAAACCTGGCCTTCACACTGAAATGCAATTTCACAAGCTCCTCAACAGATGACAACCGTCTATTTTGCTGCAACAGTGGCTGCCCGCTTCTATACCCATGTGGCCGACCGGTGTGGAACAATTGGGTGGCAAGAAAGGTGACAGGTAATTTAAAGAAGCAAATGGGAAAGCTGTAGTAAGCGACTGTCCGGCTCATCAGATTACTGGACCACTGGTTGGCACCATGTAAACTAAAGGGCAGCTCCACCAACATAAAAACATACAGAACAGACCACACACACATTGCTCATTCATGGTCTTTGCTTAACTGGCTCAAAGATGCATGAATTTCTTGATGAATGCTGTGTATTGTGATGAAAAACAGCATCAACAAAGTGGAATCTACAGGAATAGTAATGCTGAAAATGTACATGTGTCAACCAACTTCAAGTAATCTTTCAATACCTCTCTTTCTTAGAGGTCTGACACAACAAACTATACAGGCCTTCTCAAAACAAATTTTACTAAAAGATGGCACAAATTCCTCAGGTATGTAATGTACTTGGAGGAACTCCAGGAAGAGCTTGTGCTCTGTGTTGCAAAGAGAACATTGTCAAGAGAATTCAGCCTTCAGCTTCAGTTTATTAGTGAAACTTTAAATCATCTATAATGGCCAGAAAACGTATAAGACAAGCTGAAAGAAAAAAGGGTATTTGGTTGATTTGAACATTCTTTTCAACACTCTGTGTATGTGTATCTGTGTATCTGTGTATCTGTGAATGTGTGTGTCCACTGAGAGTTAGTGCGCTCCAGCTGTTAGGATCTAGTCGCTCTGACTTGTTGAGGATCCTGGCTCTCACTAGTGCAGCGCACAGGCCCAGAGGTGGTGAGACATACAGCAGCTCAGCAGAGGAAGCAAGGGACAGAAACAGATAGTGATGGAAAGACAAAGAACGACAAAACAGAGGCTGAACCCCACGCAGCTGCTCTTGTTCTTCAGGGAACCCAGCCGGGAAGCATCACTCAAGCGCCTAATTCCTCTAATGTGTTCAGTCATGCGACATGCAGGGTGGGGGTGAGGGTGGGGGGATTGCTGCAGCATATATCCCACAACTCTACAGTCGTGGCTGAGAGACTAAGGGTGGACCAGCCTGACTGGGCCTGGGTGGCTGGCCTCTGGCCACTCAGCACCGGGCAGGGGGCTAAGCTGAGGCAGCCAGTGAGACTAAAAGTGATGATGCCCACCACCCTGATCAGCTACAGCCTGTTAAAAGGCCTCTCAGTATGCCAGCACAAACTAGGAGAGGTACAGGGAGGGAGCAACAGAAGGTGTATGTGTGTGTAAGTACAGAGAAGGAGGGGGGTTGTAATAAATATATGGTTGACTGATTGTGGGAAGGAGGGCTCAGGTGGTCTGAGTAAGGTCAAAGGAAGTGAAGACTGAAAGTAGGCGGTCAGGCTGTCAAACGTCAGTATGAACTGATCAGTATGAAACTTGAATTCTTCACAATTTTACTGGTAAGTAATAAGCATGATGATTTTCTTACTTTGTAGTAACAGTTCCTCAAATTTTATGACCCTAATAAGGCATGAAAAAGGGGCTCTCAAAACCCTGGTAAATCAAAGCAAAAGTAGTTCCATCCATAAGAAATCATGCTTGTAACACTGAATGGTCACACCCATCACACTGCGGTACGAGCTAATACTGCATATAAACTGCCCCTACATTGAGTACCACAGGTTAAATCCAGGGATTCAGCCAACCACTGCCACCAGGGGGAGCAGGTGGTCTGCAGTCGAGTCCTGATATGTACTGACAATGATACATTTGAACTTGAGTGACCAGGCAAGTCAGTCTGTCAGTTTTACAGATCACTTTGTTCAACAGTCTCTGATCTTGCAACAAGACAGCCAGTAATAATCTTGTATGCAGTCATGGTATTTCTGGTGAAAAGTAGTCCACCCACTTCACTTTCTGATCACATTATATTCTGGGTATGTGTTCAAATACAAAAGCACATTAAGCCTTGTCTGAGATTCACCAGTGCAGATTATTAAAAAGAAGTTTGCAGCATTAATATGTGATTATCATTAAGAGTTGTGTGTGTTCAAGGTAACCCATTTTCTACTTCAAATGACAGTGTTGCTAAATTAAATGAAGGTTTGTACAAAACTCCAACTGAACTGACTTCTGCCTTGCTGAAATTGCAGTGAGGATCTACATGTCTCATAAAAGCTTAATTCAACATCAGTAGCTGGCCAGACCTTCAGAATGTTACTAAACACCTTACCTGATGTTGCCTTGACAGAGTGCTTTTGTAAAAAGTCCAGGGTCTGAGCCAAAGCCTTCTTGTTGCAGTGAGTGGAGAGCTCCTCATTACATTCAAAACACCTGTTACAATAAGAGGGGGTCATAGACAGACACAAAAAGGCTTTAAGTTACTGTGGGACTTAACAGCCCTTAAGAAACTACTGTTGAAATTAAGCATTATTTGACAACAGAATTACTTGGCTTGAGTGGAAAACCATCACCTTCAAATACCATAATGGAGTGAAAAATCATTTAATACCAGGTTATTGGTAAAAATGAAGCAAAAATAATACACAGGTTTAAAGACTGAAACTGCCCTGAAAAATGTGGAGGCAAGACCAAGAACACTTCAGGACAACACACACCTACAGTGTAGGATGTATGTAAAAATACTGGTGCCTATTGTGTTCATTATATAGGCTATTTGTTTATTTATTTTGTTTAGTTCTCATTAAGTTGACCACAGTAGCCAGGACGCTTCAAAACATGCAACTTTTACTTTGAGGGAGAGATGTCTCTGTTGAGCTGTTTCCAGCTCTCTAATTCCTCGTTTAATTTTAATTGTAATAGATGGATAATGAAACAAGCTTTGATGCACTGAATTGCATGTCGTCATTCAATGGGACAATAAGCCTTAAAAGCGTTTAGGCAGCCTCGGCTATCGTTGAACGAGCTCACAGGCGTCAACACACATTTGCATTAGTACAAGTAGGACAATGACATTAGGCAATACCTCCTGAACTGGCATTTTTCATTAAACAACACGAACAACTGCATATGAATTATAATTTATGCACAGACCATGCAGTCTTGGCTTTTAGAGTTCACAATGAATGTAGGTTTTCCTCACCAGGCCTTCCATGTGCTCAAGCTAATGGTGATGCAGTGAGACTCTGGATGGAAAGTGTGGTAGTGCTTGACAGCATGCTGGATCCCCAACTGGTTACAGCCCTGTAAGATAGTTCATTTAAAAATCTTTGTTAACCAGCACAGAGCAAATTCAGACCCACAGCACACATGTCCATGTTTAAAGACTATGGCTAATTCCCACCTCAATAAAGCCAAATTCGCAGGTGGTAGAACTAGAGCTATATGGGTAAAAAAGTAAGAAAGTCCTTTGACAATATACAATAGACTCACTGTAAATGTATCGATATGTTGAATTGTTTTACAAACATAACTTTTGATTTTCCAATGATATTCCCCTCTCTCCATGTTCTTTGTTTCTCTCTCTCTCACACACACACACACACACACACATACAAACAGACACATACACACAGACATAAACACAACCAGCAGCGTCAAACAACATGTAAAAGTTGTATCTCTGTGTTGTTAGAAACAAAATGTACATCAAGATTTCTCTTTCATCATTTCAATGCACAAAGTGTAGCTTTAATTCTTCTGATGAAAGAAACAGAAGGAAAAATGCAAGCGTTCCTTTCTGTGATTCCTGGTGTAATAATTCATACTGTAACATGTTATAGTCACACTGAATATACTGGTGACTGACATAGAACTGAACGATACATGCTTCCTTTCATATATGCATAAAACTAAATTAATGACCAATTAAACACACATAGAATTAAAAATAGAATTACAATGACCATGACTTTGACAATGCTGTAAGTCAAGGTCATAAATGATCATGTCCCTCTGTGTATACTGGGTATAGGCATTTTGTATGATAAAAAAAGTAAGAAATAAATAAACAAAAGTTAAAAAAAAAAAAAAAATCTATTTTTGTGTATATATATATATATATATATATGTACATGTATGTATGTATATATAACTCAGTAATAGTTTGTGCTATGTGTTGTGTTTTAATGTTTAATGTTAGAAAAACAAATCTCACCTGGAAACCACACTTTAAACACACCAGGATGTCATGTGATGCTGCTGGCTCTCCATCGATCATGGTCCTCTCCTTTAGACACTCTGAGCACACCAACCACACGCTGGAAAGCACTGACTTCTTCACTGAGCTCAGGTCCACTGCCTTACTCACATGCTGGCAAGTCAACCCTGATTAAAAAAACAAAATATACTATAACGATTAACATTCTATAATGATAGATTTATCATAATCAAATCACTTTTAGGGTCCAGTTTCTGTGAATGATTTTCCCTTTTTAAAAAGGGAGACAATGTGCGCTGCACCTGCAGAAAATCATACAAAGTGGGACATCCCTCTAAAACACAAGCATATATTCTATTAATCGCAAGATAAATCCCCTTTAATGGATATTCCACTAGTGTAATGGGGCTTGGTTAACATACACTTTATTGTGTTGATTTAGTAGGACAAATTTATAACACCCCATAAATCGACAAATCAGACAAAAATGACAAAAGGCAGTGCACAAATGTATTTTGTACATTGCTTGATGCTTGTGGTGTACATTTTAAAAAACTTCTACAAAGTTATGCGTTTTGAGCCTAAGTATACACTTACTCCTATTTACTATCCACAAGCACAGTGATACGAACCTATACCAAATGAAAACTCATAGCCCTAACTTTTAAATAGTCTGGGGCCTCAGTGACTTACCACTGACTTCATCTGATGACTCTTCATCTCGAGGTTTCCTCGGTTTATTAGTCCGCTTAGTCATGTCTGCGGCTTTCAAAGAGAAAGGGTCCTTTAGCCGCATCTGGAGCTCTGGAGGTGAACATGGAAGACAACATAAATTTACTAAACTACACTAAACTACTTCACCATAACTATGGTTTAACAATGATACCTGAACTTAGCAAAACTAGCACTCATCTCTAACTTCCATTATTATTTTACTTAGTGCAGCATGCAATACCTCGAAAGTAGCTACAGTGCAGTCTGCAAGTATTTGCACAGTTGCACATTTCTGTTGTGTTGCCTTTTAACTTCAGCACAAACCTTCACAGACACCTCCACATGTGGACTGAGGTCAGGTGATTGACTTGGATTGGCTGCGTTTTCCTAAAATTGGGGTGTCATGTTTTAAACTATTTCTAAAGTTTTCACCCAACATAGATGGGAGGACCTTCAAGCACTATTAAGGCTGGCAGTCACCTATCCCAACATATTTATATATATATATTATATATATATATAAATAAATAAGCATTTATAAATCATTGTATAGGAGCACTGCGTCAAAACAATAGAAAATTGTAAATACTAACGGAATGCATAGTCTGCCACTGAGAATAAATATAGCCTCTCAGATGAAAGGTGATTAGGAGTAACTATCTGGTAATGGGCAAGAACACGGTTAAGAGGCCTCAATTAGCCCCGACTGTCCAGCTTAGGTGAATATGAAAAGCTTGTCAATCGTTTCTCAAAGAAATTTAAACAGCGAATGAATTATTTTTTCATGTTTAGAGTTAACGAAAAAGCAGAACGAACTCACCTCTTTATTTCAGCTCCTATGTTCACTGTGTTAGCTAACCTGAAGCCAACAGTGAGATGTCAACTCTTCCTGGCTAGCAAACAGGCTAGCTACATTAGCTTGTCAGAATAAATAAAACATTAACAGGTGTGTATATCCAACAATACACGGCGATATTAAGACATTTCAAAGTAATGTAGCGGCATCAACAGATCAATGTCTTAATAGCTCTTCGTTTTTGCGCCTGACTTTCTTAAATGTTGTCAAGCTTTCGTTAGCAACAACTAGCAACACTAGTCAACATGTGACGCACTACGGCGGCTCAGTATGTCCCAATGTTGCATTCATGGACAATGGATAATCTTCCTAAAGGTGGCAAAATATTTTGCTTTCGTATTCAAAAGCTCTTCTGGTGTTTTATAAAACTTTTGGAAACATAGAGTGATACGTTTGTTGTTATATTTTATTTACAGAGACTAAAAACTGGAACTCTAAGATAAATATATTGTCCTGAAGAATTGTATCGTGTGTTGTTGCCTCAAATCTGTTCATTTTTTTATGAAACAAGTAGTATCATCACAATTTTCAAATTCAGTCTTTTGGTGTCATAAGACTAAGCATTCATTTAGATGGTGTAGTTTATAACCTTTATTTTGAACATAAACAGATATGACTCAGTTCAAGATCATGAGTGATATTATGAACACATCTTAGGGTAATTTGTTTATTTAGTTGTCAGGGAAGCTGAGGTAGTTATCTGCTGCCTCTGAGAGCGGCACGGGGCATCGATGAATTACGAGTAAATCTATGCTCAGATATGGACAAGTGTTTGGTTATCACTTTTCCGTTTTTCCCACGACCACGAATGCATCAGATATTATGTCGTTGATAATACCCCATTGCATTAGTTTGAGTTACCTCGGGTACATGGCGCTTATTTATGTTGATAATGTTTTGACCTTTGAAATTTTGGGAAATGACTTGCGTTCGAGTTTGACATGATGAAATCAAGGGAAAGAGTATTTTGTCCTTTAGGTGATCCGTAGTACTGCGCACGCGCAGGTCATTATAGAAAGGTTGAGCTTGGGTAGTGTTACCGCTAACGGTTGTCACACGCAGTATTCCTATCAAATTACGGGTTTGTGTTGAAAAAGTGTGAATATAGAGTGTAACTAATCACACATGGCTCTCAGAAGGTGTTGGAGGTTTGCAGGGGTGGTCCCGCGGCTGTTATGGAACAGCACCGCCCTGCGAGGGGCTACTGTCCCGGGGGCACGAAGCTCTGTGTCCAGCCTTGTCAACTCTCATCCTGGCTGCAAAAGTGAGTTTTACATTTAGCGCTGTTTTCATTTGTTATCTTATCTACCGCCCATTTAAATGTCAGCTCTTCAGCCTGTGACTTACCATCATGTTTGTTTTGTTCTCAGCCGGAGAGTTGCTGTTATGTAGCAGGTTCAGTTCTGCGCCACCGAGCACAGATGTGACTTACGAGCAGCTGAAACAGCTCCTGGCCGGCCGGAAAGCTGTAGTTATAGATGTCAGAGAGCCCTGGGAGCTCAGAGAGTACGGCTTCATCCCCGGGTCCATTAACGTTCCCCGTGAGTGTTGGTCTACCTGAAGTACACAGAAAATTGTTGTAAAGTTGTTGTAGTTTATAGTCTAATAGTCTGTGTTATCTGTAGGCCATGAACAAATATAGGAAAGTCCTGAATCTTAAAGCATACATTGACCTAGAGGTCTGTCAGAGGCCTCTGCTTTTATTGTGGTAAGATTACTTAAAAGCTAAATTCCCTAAATGTTACATTCAGTGCAACATTAAAATAAGCTTGTATGAGAGAGAATAAGCTGTTACAGTGATTTGAGATTATTACTACAACAATTGGAAACAGCAAACCCACCAATGTTTTGTTTGACCTAATAGCACATATTCAACACTTGACCTCTCTGTGCTTGTTTGTCTGTGCAGTGGGTCAGGTGAACACTGCCCTCCAGCTGGGTGCGGAAGAGTTCAAAGAAAAGTATGGTGGTGAAATGCCAGAGCAGACAGGAAACATAGTGTTCACCTGTCTGGCAGGGGTCCGAAGCAAAAACGCACTCGACACAGCTGCATCACTCGGATACAAAGAGTGAGACATATTTACTTGGCATATGTCTGTCAAAATCATTTATTCTCGCCTCACCATTTAAGTCAACGAATGATTGAATTATTGCAGTCATGTACAGCAAATGTTGAAGAAGATATTATTGTTGGTTCTTCTTAAAGTTATAGCTTTTTTATTCTGGATAAAGGTCTGAATAGCAGGACAGTTTTATGGCTTTGGTTGACTTTTATATCCCATCATGAGACAACATTAAGTTTCACCTGCTTGAAGTTATTGCCCTGTTGTTGCATGATGCCAACCATCATGCAGTGGCTTTGAAAAGATGCCACATACCACATCTCCATTATATGATTGAAAATTTGAGAAAAAGATACTGAGTTTAACAATGAAATTATGAAATGCAGTGTGCAGTGTGATTGCTAGACACAACCCTGTTTATGCAAAAGTTAATCCTGCTTTCTTCCCATTTTTTGTTCCCCATTTCAGTGTTCAGCATTACTCGGGTGGATGGCAAGACTGGGTGAAGAATGAGCAACATAAGTGACCCAGGGATGAAAGAAGAGATGACACATTATTTAAAGCTCTTTATTTAATTTACCTGAGATCAAACTGGAAAGTGACAGCGCATAATGAGGAGTCTTGTAAAGGGTTTCTAAAAGGTTCAAACACTTTGATTTAATTTGTTTTCCTCATCAGTGAATCCCAAAGATTGAAACCAGAGGGCTCAACACACATCAGCTCACACAATCACGTCTGTTGCTTTTCAGAACTATTATAAAATGACTTGAAGTTTCTTGTAAATTTGTTTCAGCACAGAACTACTTACAAACCCTTTACAACTTTGAAACAAACATATATAACCAGTGACTGTTGTAAACATTACCACGGTTATGAGAAGACAGACTAACTATGCAAATGACTACTTAACAGTGTATGATTGTGAGTAAATGAGTCTTGCATTTGCATATTATGAACAGTTTTCAAGTTGATGTATTGTAAATATTAAACAGCCGGTTTGCTCATAGATGCAACAGTCGGTGCTTGTTGCCAACATGATTCAATAAATAAAAATTATAGTTTTGATTAACATATTTACACAATAACATATTTTTTTTACAACTTAGGGACAAACACATTCACTTGGATCATTTGTGATATAAGTAAACATGCAGAGCCATGCTGAGGTGACAGTTACTGGGACAAAGATGATCTACGGTATTGAAGGACCATGTCTAATATCCACAGTTCCTCAGTATGAATTTGCCACCAACCCTCCATGGAACGTTAACAGGTCCCACTGTCATTCATGATAATGAATGTGTTTGTTTTCAGCTGAGCAGAATGCCTCTGTGTTGACCACGGCCACGGACCTTGTTCCCTATAAATTTCCCTTTTTATAGCTCGAGCTGAAAGTCCAAATCGAATGCACGAATAATATTCTCATCATCAATTTCGTCTAGATTCATAAATGATCCGAGTTCCTCACAAAGCTGAGCAGGAGCTTGTCGGCACTGAGTCATTGTCACTGAAAAGGAAACTGACCTCTGCGAGATTTTCATGATGCACGAGTAAAGAATCTATCTCAGAAGTGCTAATACTATCCCTGCTTGTATTAAACAGTATTGTCCAAGCAGACAAGGAAACCCCCATGACTATTCGTATTCATATTTAAATATTAAACCAGATCTTTGAGTGTAACATATCACCCTGAGTACAACCATCATTACATTAGGGAAACATAAAATGCAATAAATGACTGAAAGACATCAGGTCTATGCCCCCTGTATTGTTTGTGTCATTTTTAGCTTAACCCTCCACCTAAACAACCTGGACCCTCTTTAAAAAGTACATTTTACACCATTTTATCAACTTATACTTCATGGCTTTTTCTCATTTTATGAGAATAACTGAATAAACATGATTTTGATATGATAATTTGTTTCACAAGTCAGAGGCTACAAAAAATGACAGTAAGTGAGACCTCTCTCTGGTCTAACTGACTTAAAACATGAGTAACATCATTATAGATAGATTGATAGATAGATAGATGAATAAATAGATACTTTATTTATCCCCTAGGGGAAATTCATGTGTCCATTAGCTCATTGTTCATAATAATAATAACAGTTGATAATAAATAAACATTAATAATTAAATTAGTCCACTTCCTTTGGCTGAGGTGCTGTATAGCCTGATAGTGGGAACAAAGGATCTCCTGAACCTCTCTGTTCTGCAGCGCAGTGAGATGAGATATTTGCTTCTGTAGCCGCTTCATTCCAGAATGTTGTGGAGAGAATGGTTGGTATTGTCCAAGATGGCCTCCATCTTACATTGCATGCATCTCTCCACAACAGTCTTGAGTGAGTCCAGACTCCTGCCAAGCACTGACCCAGCCTTTTTGACCAGCTTGTCCAGTCTCCTTGTGTTCATGTCTGACATAATGCTGCCCCAGCATTAAAAAGTACACTAGCCACCACTAACTGATAAAACGTGCAGCATTTCACTGCGGACATCAAAGGATCACATACTGTATATTATATAATATTATATACCATATACAAAATATCAAGCATTTCCTTATTTGGTGTAATAACAATACTTAATATGTTTATTAAAGAAAAGTAATATGAAATGTAGAAGGTGGGGTTGTGCTGGCATTTGAGGTGTGACATAATAAATGCTGTAATCTACCACATGAAAATACCACAGTGATGAGTAATGTGATTTGGTTGTGACATGAAAAGAATTAGCAGAGATAAAAATTCCACCTCTTCCCAAAAGTCCCATGCAGCTGCGAGATCTGAGGTCAGTGGAAAAGAATAGATGATCACTCAATCCATCATGACGCAAGAATAATAAAATGTTGTGTGAAACTCATCTGGCTTTAGAACATGTTATGATCTATATTTTGGTTATTCTGTGATTTTCTCTTTGTGTGTCAGGTGTTCGTTTTTCTATGAGGGTTGATGTTGCCGGCAGTTAATGTTTACAGTAAACTTTAAGGACTGCAGTGTTTACTGACCCTTGACAAAGCGACCCTGTAGGTGTCAATGAAGAGGCCTGACCACTGTTTTCTCCCCTCATATCACTGTGTCATGTCAAGCGTAAACTCCAGACTGCAGCCCCCCGCCCCCCCTTTTTTTTCCTGCCTCCATATTTTGCCTCTGAAGCAGTTAATTCCATTTTCTTTTTTCTGCGTATTTTAATATGTTGGAAACAGACCAGACTAATAAGTACTAATTTATGTCAAATCTTGCCAGGGCTCTTTGTTCCTCTGCAGCCGCAACCTCATCAGGTCACCCTCCAGCTTCTGCTCAGCGTTCAATTAAAGTCCCACGTCCCATCAGAGCAGATCACATCAGTGCTACACCTACTGGCTGCTGTGACTGACCGGACCCTGAGTGTCTGCTTACATGCCTGCCTGGCTGTGTGCTGCCCAGTGCTGTGGTGGATACTGAGGTGGTGGATGCACCATAATCCCAGCAAAACCCATTACTGGTTCTGATAGAAGAGAGAGTGATACATGATCACAGTCTGTATATTGCAGAGAGACTAATAGGTGAACCCTCCACTGATGCCATCAGCCACAGCCCAGATCTGCCCCTCACAGGCTGCTGACAGATATCTGAGCAGCAGGTCAAGCCTGCGTTAATACAGAGGTTCGAGATTCCACAGGTGTTGGCTCATGAGCTGGGCTGTCTTGGGCAGAGCTGGGGCATGACAGGGAATAGGAGGTATAAAAGATCCGACTGGGTGGACGATCAGAGAGTTGGAGCAGCACTGAAGTGCAGTAGACCACACACAGGCCCTGCCTACCGTATTTCTTTCATTCCCCTTCAGAGAATCAGAGGAAAAACAGTCGCTGCCGCCACCATGAGCCGCAGCCCGGAGAGGATCTCGTCCTATCGCCGTCACTTTGAGGACAGCAGCGTGTCCCATCAGGTCAGGGTTTCCAGCCCATCCCCCAACAGGAGAGAGGCCCGTCATGCCTCCATGGGCTACTCCTGCAGAGCCGGGGCTGGCAGCATGCGTGTGGAGTCAGTGGGAAGAAGGACCGTCTCGGCTGCACGCAGGACTCGCATGGCTGGGACAGGGTAAGCCAGATCAGAATGTCCATACATGTGAACTAATGTAGGGTTTATGAGTAATAAGGCCACACAGTTATATTACTTCCTCAGGTGAGGTGTGTGTTTTCAGTGTGAGTGCAGGAGCCATGGTGTGTGTCGGGCCTGGTGGAGAGCCTGCCATAGACCTGGATGTGGCTGCAGCTGTGAACCAGGAATTCCTCAGCACCCGCAACAGTGAAAGACAGGAGATGATTGTCCTCAATGACCGACTGGCTGTCTACATCGATAAAGTAAAAGCATTCGGACTAACTACTCCATCAGTGCAGATAGATATTTCTGTCAAGACTAGCTAAGAATGGGGGTGTATTATTCTCACCTCTGCGAGCACATGGACAAGAAAAATACTATAGTTTCTGGTTCAGGCGCACTTGAAATATCACAGCTGGGGTTTTCCTGTGCTTACAGGTTCGAACGCTTGAGCAGCAGAACAAGCTCCTGGAAGCAGAGATCGAGGCCTACCAGAACCGCTTTGAGAAGCCGTCCGGTCTGCGCCTCCTGTATGAGGAACAGCTGAGGGAGCTGAAAAAGATCGCTGACCAGATGAGGGTTCAACGGGTGAGACAGAATTATCCAAGCTGCACATTGCTTCTGTTTCTTTTCCTTTTTTTTTTTTACATTTCACATGCTCAATGGAGCAGAAAGCCTAAATTCTTTGTTTCTGGCGATGTTTACACCTCACTAATCTGTAGAAGATCCATCCAAGCAATGATACAAGACGTCAACTTGGTGTTTTCAAGGTTTTTTACCTGGTAACAGGCTTATTTCTGGCAGGCAAATGGAGAGGTGCCTCAGCGTGTTAGGGTGTCATGGAGTACAGCTGTCTTCAGCTATGTTTTATGCACAGATGAGATGGCTTGGTTATGCATTTGCAGATACACACACACACACACACACGCACGCACACACACACACACACACACACACACACACATACGCACACACAGACGCACATACACACACACACACACACACTCAGGTTTGAAGTTAAAATACGAAATGCAAAAGGGGCTGATCTGTATTTTGCACACGCCCCTGCACACACCTTCAAATCTAATAGACAAGCATATTACTTATGGCTTCTTGGTTTTCAGGACATTTCCTTGGCAGCTAAGGAGTCCACAGCTGCTCAACTAGAGGCGATCAAAATCAAATATGAGGAAGCACTGGAGCTGAGGAAGAAAGCTGAGTTAGACATCGAAGCCTTCCGTCCAGTAGGTTCCATTTAATCAGGAAATATCCCCCTCTTCATCATATTCATTTGTAGTCATGAACCTACGTGGTAATGATGTGTGTGTGTGCTTCAGGATGTTGACAAAGCCACCTCCTCACGCATTGCCCTGGAGAAGAAGCTGGAGCAACTGGAAGTTGAAATTGAATTCCTGAAACGGGTCCATCAACAGGTGGTTAACATCTTCATGCAAGAGTCACATATTTGGTTTGCCTTTCATTTTGATACCCATTAAAGATTTCTCTTTTGCTCCAGGAAATCGATGAGCTCATGAAACAGATCTATGCAGCTCACGCCGCCGCTCAGAGTGCGTTCTCCCTGCCTGACCTCGCAGCTGCGATGAAACAAATCCAAACCCAGTATGACGACATCGCAGCCAAAAATCTCCAGGTAGAAATACACACATCAGCTCTGCAGTGTGCAGTGAAATCCTCTGTATTATAAATTATTCTAATAATTATTGTAAATTAATTCATGTGAATTTTTCCAACATTTCTAGGAGATGGATTCATGGTATAAAAACAAGTTTGAGGATCTAACCAAGAAGACGACAAGGCATGTGGATAAGGTTCGAAGCATTAGAGAAGAAATAGCAGGTGCCAAAAAGGAGGTAAGTGTCATGAGTGAAAATTAATCAATTAAGATTGATTGAGAATCAATATTAAATGCCTGTAATAAATAAAATCATACTAAAATGATCTCCAGATCCAAAGCAAAGAACGCGACTTGGATTCCCTGAGAACCAGGAACGAAGCTCTTGAGGCCCAGATCCGAGAGATGCAAGCAAAGTACAGGAAGGAACTGGAGGCCCTGCAGGTAAATGTAGACTCATGTAGTCACAGGGTGCGCACCTGTTCACACCAGAGTCAGTTGTGAACACACACTCTCGCTTTCATGCGTGCAGGCACAAAGGCGCTACAATGCTTCACCCTTGAGGTAAAATCATGGCTTTCTTAAACAGGCTCGGATTGAGGCTCTGCAGCTCGAGCTGAAATCCACTAAGGAGAAAATTGCGCTGCACCTGCGCGAGTACCAGGACCTCCTGAATATCAAGATGGCTCTGGAGATTGAGATCACAACTTACAGGTAAAGGAAATGCAACCCTAAGGTTGACTTAGCGTCATGTAGTTGAGTTCATATGAGAATGATTTTGTCATTGTTTGTGCTTTCTTTGCAGAAAACTGATTGAAGGAGAGGACCTGCGGCTGGCTGGCATGGTGCAAACCCTGTCTCTTACCGCCGGCTGCATGGGCGCCATTGGTGGTGGCATGAGCTTCGGTGCAGGAGGCATGGGCGGTGCAGGAGGAATGAGTGGGGTTGGCACTGGTGCTGGTGGACTGGGTGCTGGAAGCATTGGTGGTGGTGCTGGTACTGGTGCTGCGGGGTTGGGTACTGGACCTAGGGGTGTGGGTTTGGGTGCTGGAGGTGTGGGCACTGGTACTGGGGGAAAGGGTGACAGCAGCATGGGTGGTGCTGGAATGGGTGCAGGTAGTGGCTCTACAGGTTCAGCTGGCAACGGCAACGGCGGTGGAGGAAATGGTGGTGTAGGCGAGGGGAGGGGTGATGGAGCTGGTGGAGGACTAGGTGGGGATGGAGGCAAAGACCGTGGAGTGGGTGGTGGAATTGGAGGCAGTGGAGGAACTGAGGGTGTGGGTGGGGATGTTGCACTGTCAGGCTCTGGTGGGAAGGGGAAGGCCGGTGGAGAATCAGATGGATATGACGACAACATCGACGCCTACTCTGGGCAGGCTGTGGAGCTGACGGAGAGAAGGACGGTGCTCATTAGGTAAAGGTACCATCAGGTATCTTTTCTATTCCTCTTCAACAAAGCACTCAACCTTAGAAAATAAAATAAAATGAGACCCTTGATGAAAACACGATGAGTTCAAGTGTCTTAACCTGCTTTATGACAGAGTTAGAGTTAGGACCAGCATTCAGCTGCTGAGAGGTTTAACAGCTGTTACAAGAATCTTTCAGTCTCTCCATCCCTCTCTTTGTTCTGTCTTCCCCAACAGAACGGTCAAAAACGAGGGTGACGTGCTGGAGACGGACCACCAGGAACAAACCTACACCATCACTGGCGCGGCCGACGACTCTGACGAGGAATGAGCAGCATGAATTCCCAAGTGACCTCCTCTCACCCTTAAGCCTCCACGCCCCTCTGAGCTTTGCACTGACCAAACCCCATGTCTGGGCACTGACCTTTGCCCTTTGCCCTGGACAAGAAGACCATGAATGACCCTTTGCTACGATGTTAAACCTTCACCTCATAGGGTTTAAATATGCCTAAACACTCAACGTGGTCTGTAAACTTTTGTGTGCCTTACACTCCCCCTTTTTTTCTTTGCACTGCAAATAAAGCTATCAGCATTCATTTTACGTTGTCTGATGTCTCTTTTAAATTTTTAGTTTGAGGTGCCTTTTAAGGACACTGAATATTAGACAGTGCTGTAAACATGAGATGCTGGTAAAGATTTTGAGAGAGATGTTGCTCATGTTCAACACAGAGTGAAAAAAAGGAAAGGAGGTAGAGAAGGAGAAGCAAAACACATATATATATATAGAGAGAGAGACAGAGTCACCTGAGGGTCGGGTCGAGTGCCCTGACACTTTCTGGAGGGCTGAGGGATCCATCAGTCAAATTTAGTTCTGCAGCGGACTGACGGCACACAGCCGTTTTCTGTCCTCATTCCATCCACATCCACACCTTTTCCTCCTGCTGCTGATCGGGAGCGACTGGATGTGGCCAGCAGATGCCAAACACTCTCAGTGTCCTGCTCAAGGGCCGAGAGCAGAAACATGCAACTCACCAATCCTCTGACAAAACACTGCAACAAAGACAAGAAGAGGACCAGTGTTATTATGGCAGCAGCTGCATTACTGTGCCATTATTATTATAATGGGACACATCTGACTAAAGTCAACTAAAGAGCAAAAACCATAAATCTTATTCTGCATTGAAATGCCTCTACATTATATATAAAGTGTTGTGCTTATGATGAACATATATCTGCAAAAATATGAATGTTTCTTTCTCCAAATGAACAATTCTATTTTCCATGTTACAACAGTTTGCTCTGGATATGCTGATTTAACACTCTTGGAACTTGGGATACAATACGTACTTCAAAACAACAGCATTTTCCACACAAGAGGAATTCATAATGTCAGATTAACTGAGGTATTTACACTAGCCATTAAAAACAAGATTTAACCAGAAGAAGAAAAAACAAGGAATTATAATTACCTTAAGCCAACCTTTGTTCTTGGAGTCAAGGCACCACCAGCAGCTTATGTAAAGCCATATCACTGCATTACAAATCATTTTTATAATGATTCTGCGCAGGGTGCATGTTGAAACGATCAATATTTCTCTCGGGCATCACTTCCACAAGCTCATCCCACCCGAACACGCAGGACACAATTAGTTTGAACCCAAAACTGTCAATCGGAGACATAATGAGGAGCCGCGAGACGGTCATATCATTAGATCACGTTTTGTTACAGCAAATTATTAATGTGCATCCAACCCTGAAAGATGTTTATACACAAATCAGGCTATAAGTTCAGGGAGATAAATACACTTAAGTTATACTGTATGTACGAATGGAATTTATTATCAATATAATTAACGGCCTAGTGTGTGTGTGTGTGTGTGTGTGTGTGTGTGTGTGTGTGTGTGTGCGCGTGCGTGTGGAATGCGGAGCTCTCCATGGTGCTTCGTCCTCAGACAGGAAAAACTGGAAAAAAAGACGAGTGTAATAAAACAAGTAAAAAAAGACATAAAACGCACATTAGCAAATTTTTATTCGTAAATTTACATTCACAGACACAAGCAGTGACTAAAAGCATTCCTTCAAAATGACATTTTCTGATGCGCAAATGTGACACAGTTTTTATTTTATTTTATTTTTTATCTCAATAAGAGACTGTTTGGTTAGACAGAGATTAAAAAAAGGAATAGGCAGATAGAGAAAAAGATAGAAATTATGATTACTACTACTACCATTATTATTATTATTATTATTATTAAAATTATTATTTTATCATTATTATCATTATTTACTGTAAAACGGTTGGAACAAATGACATAATTCCGTTTGAAAATTATACATTTTTACTATATAAAAAACAAATGAAATGAAAAAAGGTTGGGAAATGATTCAGATATTTGTTCTGGTAATAACCGTGACTTCGGCTAAAATATTGGCCCTGATTCCAACATATAGGCCGGTCAAGGTTACATGTCTTTAAACATGCTCTTTGCCATCTTAGTTGTTTTGCTCCCACTTTTATTTTGCAGAAACACACCGCATAGCCAATTGGGTCAGTAACCTTCATCCTATGAGAAAAATGGTGTTTTACTCTGAGCTGAGGGAAAGAAGGGCAAAAGTTGGGACTTTCTTTGAAACCTGTGATTTTCTGTCACTTTGTGCATATGCTTTGGGTGGCTAAATCCCAATTAGGGTCGGCTGACACGCTGCTCTATTCATGCGGAGCCCTGCCTGCATATATTTGCCTAGGAATGAACTTCTCAAATAGATCTCCTGCTAAATGCGTTGGACAGCAGAGAGAATCGGCCTGAGTGACACTTTCTTTCTGAGGCGCTCGAGTGAGAAAAGGTATGAATTTATAAGGTACACCGAAACATATCAATTCACGCAACTTCACACGCTTTTATCCGCGTCTCCTCATGCGAGACAAAGTGAGTTTAAGTCAGGGAAATGTGGCCTGAAAAAAAAAAGGCTGGCGCAAAAAACTTTGAATACCGAAACGGTGCAGCCCCCTTCTGGGGGAAAAAAGAGAGAAGGCATTTTGAATGAAATCACGCATGAACAGCGTTGAATCAGGTGCCGTTTATTCGGCTCCTCTCTAATGCGATTTTGAATATTAGTCTGGGTTAAAATCCCAATCATGTCATCTGGTGGGAGTCCCATACAAGCATCATTACTATTCAAACGCGTCGCAAATGTCCCACCCGCATCAAGGCAGCTGGTCTGCCTTTGGTGCAGCCTGCATCTTTCCCCAGGTTTCTCAGACAGTAAAACACCTCAAACATGACCCGGGTTTGTTTTAAATAAAGAAAAGAGAGGCGAAGAAAGGGATTAAAAAGGGCCTGTCTGAATCTTTTTTTTTCTGGTTTCACATCTGAAAGGAATAATAATAAGTTCAGATTCTTTTGCTGGACAGAGTAAAAAAAAAAAAAAACCAAAAAACAAACAAAAAAAACCCATGAGAATTTCAGCCTTCTTTTTTAATTAAAAGAAGTGTGACCAAATGAATGTGAGAGGTGCAGAAGGTGTGGGCTTACATGTGGAGAAATAAATGGATTTAGACCAACACAAAGTCATTTCTAAGACGTGGGAATCTGTGAGAAATAGACCACATTGCTAAGTGGGACAATGATTGGGCTCTGCTGAATAGACCCAAACAAAGTTTATGGGTCGACATAAAAAATGTGTTTTCTTCTGAGCTCAGAGGGGTCTTAAATGGTAGGCCATTGAAACCAGTCCAGGAGAGGTGGTGGTGAACCCTTGGCACCCCTGAGGTATAGTCAAGTCGCATGAATGGTGATCCCTGGTGGGGCATTGCTCTCTGTATTTACCGCGTTGCTTTGCAGACAGGTTGTTCCTCTATATTCATGGCTCATTAATGGCCAACCAGTTAAATCAGAGCCCCTCCGTTTAGACAGTTGAAATCCAAAAGAGGCTGGCAAGAGCCGGGCACAGCCGCCCATAAAAACGTCTCCCTCCTCTCCCGAACTCCGATTCTTCTCAGGTCGTTATTTAAGTTCATTAAACAGACGCAGAGTTCAGTTAAGAGAAGCGCACTTGCAAAATGCTGTTGATTGACTCCGCAATATTGTCCCGGAGTAAAGATCCGACCATGTAATTAATGTGTCTTTTTCTTTCTAAAAAGGAGGAGGGACAATACCGCCGGTCAGGCCATTTAATTTCATTTAATTTTCCATCCCATTTGCTTCCAACACTGCTTTCACTCTGACACCGAGCCTTTTCACTGCTCCTCGGGGCTGCGGAGCGCACAGCGGAGCGGGGATTCACCCCAGCGACTTCTCCGCAAAACAGAAAGGAAAACGTCTTCGCCTTCTTCCCCCTCTCCTCGGAAGAATAATTCATTTCTCTGTGGAGAAGTGCGGGGCTTTAAAGCAACGGCACAGGGGTGGATGGGAACCAGCAGCAAATGCCGAGGCGTTAATAAATAACCCCTCCGCACAGCCGGGTGCAAACGTTGCGCCTATTGATGAGATTGTTCGCGTGTCGTTCAGGCTCTTTGACTGAGTGTGGAGGAGCGCAGGGAGGAGAGAGAGAAAGAGAGAGAGAGAGAGAGAGACAGGAGCAACACGGGCCGCCTGCAGAGAGAGAGAGAGATAGAGAGAGAGAGAGAGAGATGAATGTGTAATAGTTGTTTGTTTGCAGCCTTTTATTTTATCACCACCTGAACCGTTTAGTTTTTGGGGAGCAACAAAAGGCAACTCTCATATAATAAAGTTAATGCATCAATGATTTCAACTGTAGATTGTGTTTTATTGATGTTGTTTATTTGCGGATTCATTCTTTATTTGATTCATTCTTTAAAAAAAAGAAAGAAAATCAGCACACATGCAGCGTTGCACTACTTTTTCTCCAGGACACTCTTGATATCACAAGCTCCTGCTCCTTCTCATGATTCAGATCCAGAGTCCAGAGCGGACAGGTCAGAGGTCAACACGTTCATGGTCTGAATTGATCACCCACAAATTCTTGTTCTTCTTCTCTCTTCAGACTCATCACTGCAGCATGAAAAGGCTATTTAAACAACCTGCTGCACAGAGCCACATGCTGCAGCCTCCCTTTCCCTTCACACATGCCACTGGTACTATTGAATGTTTATGACAAACCAGCAAGTCAATCAGTCACTGAAAGCTTTTGGGTCCTTCTGTCTGAAGTAGGTATATGATATTATATCATATTAAGCTTTTGATCACCTGAATGTTACAGTTCATCATCATCAAAGTTCTTCCAGAAAAGAGGTTTGGAGTCAAATGTTGCATTTGAGTGTTAGGTTATTATTTTTCTCACCTACACTGCACAGTAGAAACAAGATGTCTCCATTTTTGGTAATATTGAATTTTTCAGATGAACGTTTAAGAAATAAAAATGAAGCTTCTCTCATGAAAATCTTTGGTGATACGTGGTTTTCACAGGACACTACTGTCATGCAATTCTTTTAAATGACAAAAATCAATCAATCAATCAGTCAATCAATCAATCAATCAATCAATCAATCAATCAATCAATCAATCAATCAATCAATCAATCAATCAATCAATCAATCAATCAATCAATCAATCAATCAATCAATCAATCAAGACACTTAAGTTACTCAAGTCAGTTCATCAATCAATAAGAATCAATCATCAATCAGTATATGTCTATGATATTCCTGTATGTAAGCTGTCTCTGGGTTTGGTGTGGATTTACAGTGAGCACGTTCATTGAAATAAATTCTAAAACGCCTGATTTTCCTCACGTTATTTCATATTCATATTTTAACAATCTATTCAAAGAATATTCTTGCAGCATGTGATCATGTGAAAATCGTCCTATTTTTTTAAGCATTGTTTTCTCGGTCATTTATTTTAGAGGCCAAGAGGAACATCTTTTAAGAAAATAATTCAAATTCAAAATTCAGAATAATTTTTGTCCCACTATAACAGAAAGAATGACGCAGTTATTAAGAGAAATATCACAAATGATTTGTGTAACTTTTTTTCTTTCTCTTGCACAATTAGCAGAATAAACGTGTTGAATGAGGGGGACACGACAAGAAGACCACAAGTGTGTGTGTGTGTGCGTTGGGAAAATGGTGATGTTATTTTCTAGTGTTTTTTTTTCCTTCTTCTTCTTCCTACTGGTGGTTCTGCCTTTTCAGTACCTGCCTGATCTCAACCCGGCACACGCCGAGAGTCAATAGAAGTTAACAAGTCCTCTAAACTTTCCTGCTCCTTTTGTTCACGTAAGGACACAAAAGGGGAGGGAGAATAAAGAAGCTTTGAAGTATATAAAACCCAAAGAATGCCAGCCAAGTAGATTTAAAGTAGCCACTGATTTCCAAAACCTGGCTTGAAAGGGAAGAATGGAAAAGGGTGAGGATTTATGGATAAATTATACAGTGGATTTGTCAGTTAAAATATCGGAACTGTCTGGAGGACAAAGCCACATGCTGAGGATTAATGGTCTCTCTGGACCTTTGATTCTGCACCCTCTTTTCTCTGCCCTTGACAAATTGGATTTTGGGGATGGGAAGGTCGCCTGGCCCTTTGTGTCTCTTGACCGTTTTGGAGCAATTCATTATGCGGCGGGGTGAGGGAAAGTCTCCATGTGACCAGGCCGGCCCGTTTTCCCTCTCCACACAGCTGCTGGGAGAGCCCAACTCTCTCACACTCACACACACACACACACACACACACACACACACACACACACACACACACACACACACACACACACACACACATACACACATACACACACACACACACACACGCACACACACACACACACTCCTGCTGGCTGCTGCTGCAAACTCAGGACCGCTCCCCCTCTCTCTTCCCCCCTTTAAACTACCTAACATAGCACAGCATCACCTCTCTGCCCACCCTACCCCCCACCCCCCCTTTCAATACACACACTTGCATCCTGAGTTAGAGAGGGGCGTGTGTGGAGTGGAGGGGGAGGGGGGTGGGGGCTACCTTGCCTGCACCATCACTAGAAAAGCCGGAGAGCATAACGCCACCGCGTCACTTTGAGGGCGGATATCGGCCGGTCCTCATCCTCTCCTCCTCTCTTCCTCCTCCTCTTCCTCCTTCCCTGCACTCTCCCACTCGGTCTCCATCAGTCTTCATGGTTCTGATCTCACCCCACGCCATGCAAGCCACCCGGGCGTCCACCACCGTCAGTGTGTTTACGGACTGCAGCATCCCGGCCGGGCTCCGGATAGGACCGGTACCGGGCATCTTCAAACTCGGGAAGTACGTGTCGGATCGTAAGGAAGTTGGACCCAAGAAGAAGGTGAGGTTAAAATACTGAAACTTTTAAAATACGATAGTGGGTTTTTTTGTTTGTTTGTTTG
Source organism: Seriola aureovittata (assembly GCF_021018895.1). NCBI lineage: Eukaryota > Metazoa > Chordata > Actinopteri > Carangiformes > Carangidae > Seriola > Seriola aureovittata. The sequence goes on along the minus strand of NC_079370.1, from coordinate 23,260,601 downwards.
TTTGTTTGTTTGTTTTTAATGCTCTTATTTTGAAATATTTTGAAGTGATCTGGTTAATCAGCTGCACACTGGAGATCTCTGAATGAAAGCTGTATTGCGGTATTTCAAAATAAACTTTTACGTCTTTATTTACTATGTATTTATTTATTCCAATACCGAATCAAAGCCCTTTTAATTTAGAAGAAAATTGAGATTATTTTTGAACTAATTCCCAAGTTTTAATGAGCAAAATGTATGCCATCGATTACAAAAATAATGTAAACATCTAAACACACTGTAAATTGAAGCATGTGTAATAATAAAAACGACCCGGTTGGGTTTAAAGCTGCACTGTCAAACTCCATCGGGCCTTTGGTTATTAATTGGTTTGGCCTGTCACGTTGGAAATAATTGAGCTCCATTAGTGGCAGACTTGTCAGTCTGTGCTTCTACTTAACCGGCCTAATGGGCGACCCGGGTCTGCTGTGTGGGATTTCATGCCCTCAGCCGCCTCACATTTCACTGCCTGGCGGGCCTGTTATTCCGATGAGCCGTTTAATTTTAATGTAATCCGGCCACAGAAAGATGCCACTGAGGCCGTGGTCCGCTGCCTGGGGCTAAGAAAAAATACTAACAATTATAACTAATATAAAAGATAAAATCAAACAAGATGCATTCATGTTATTAGACTGGGTTATGCTGTTCAGATGAACAGGAGTCTGGTATTCTTTTTCTTTTTCTTTTTAAAGCAGTGGGTCTAATAATTAGAAAATAAAAGTCTTCAGATATGGATTAAAAAAAAAAAAAAGACACTTAAAAAAATGAAGAAAAAAAACTTTCAAACACATATTGTTGTTTCTTTTTTTCTTTTTTTTTTTTTTACATAAACAGTGGTAAACAATTTGCTGCTGTGGGCGCATCTATAACCGCACCCAGTTATTGTTGAAGCTGTCAGCGATTGTGATTGATGCGTCTAAATGCTTGGCCCCGGGCTGCCGGCGATCATCAGGTGCAATCTCTGTGTCAAATGTCACGCTTCGATCTTTAATGTCCTTGAACAGTTTAGAAACGCTCTGACACTCCTCAAATTCGTTTCCCATATCAACTCAATTAGGCCTGTGTGTCATTCTCTTTAGTAAATTATCAGCAGAGCGGATAAAGACGCATTAAGCGCGTTTTGGTCAAGCGTGGCCGCGGCACCTCCAGGTACTTCACCACAAAGTCCTGGGCCACGACATTTAAAGCAGAATTCGTTAAATAAAATTATGTATTGGCCTAAAGAAATAAGTGGATGATAATAATAATTAGTTTGGAAATACAAACTGAAAAAGACAAGCCAAATGTTTTTTTTTCTATCTCACAGCCTGTAACCTATTCATTTCATCATGTATGTGTTTTTCCTTTAAGGCCCTCTGTGTTCGTGCCCATCATTTTATCATATTGTGGAGCTCGTTCTCATCCGTTTCATTTTCTGGCCCGCTTAGATCCGCTTGGTTCGGGGGGAGTTCGTGGATGAGTCGGGCTGTCCCGTACCAGACTGGATCGGATTCATCCGCGCCGCCAGGAACAGTCAAGAGCAAAACCTGGAGGCTGTGTCGGACTTACCTGGTGGACAGGTGATTTTTTTTTACTCATAGACCTATTGGAGTTTCTTCTGTTGTTGTTATTTTTTTTTCCTACCCATATTTAGACTCTTGAATTAACTCCATCCTCTCTCCTACATTTTCCTCTGTAAGATTTTCTACCGAGTGCTGAGAGAAATCCCCGCAGGAGAGGAGCTCAGTGTCTGGTACTCCAACCCTCTGGCCCAGTGGTACGACATCCCCACCACGGCCACTCCCACGCACGACGAGAAAGGTAAATCACACTGTTAATAATGGAGGACCAGTTTAACCAAACGTCTTTTACTCACTGATGGGAAATAAGATGATTGGGAAAGTTAATGCGAACTCTCAACGATGATATCTGGGTGGAAGCAGAAGATTTTACTTGTAAAATTAACAATACTAAATATTAATAATAACAATAATAACCATAATTATGTAACGACAAAATTCAATAGTCCATTTAAAAGACTGTTTTCAGATTCTGTGTCAACACGCTGAGAGCATCTGCAGTCCTGTGTGTCCAGGCTACAGATTGGTCTGACTGTGTCATCGACATGTTGAGGCTCCATCACTGCGCGGTTAAATGACTGCCAATACTTTATCGCTCAGATATGGAAATCAATTGCATGTTGTTTTTCCTCGGGCTTCATGTTTTTTTTAAATTATTAATTTATTTAATTTAAATAAAATCACACATATCCATTAAATACGAAAAAGGAAAAAAAGATCATTTTTGGAATGAAAAGAGAAGCTTTAAGATTGAAACTGAAAGAGATAAAAAAAAAGAGAAAAGAGATGATTATTACATTGACAATTAAGGCCTTGAAATTGAAAAGTGCAGTTTAGACTCTGTGGTCTGATCTCAATATATTTTACCATCTATAAACGCTCCTCATTTTCAGACTGATTTCCTGTTTTGTCTTTGGTCTGTTTGGACGTTTAATCCATTTGTTTGGGCTGTAATGGTAATTTGGCCTCTGCGCTGGGGGATTAATGTCTTCTCTTTGGCAAAACACCAGCTGAACAGGAACTAATCCGTTTTAAAAAAGATTATTATCAACAGATACAGATTGCAGGAAATTCCTCCAAGAGACGATGATTTTGGATTAGTCTACTCTTTGTTTCCAGTTGGAAAAGTCTCTTTACAAACTGAATAAATGTAAAAGGAAAACGATAGTGCCTGAAGTGGCAGGCTATCAAACTTGTGTCGAGGAAAAAAAAAGAAAGAAAATGTAATAAAGTAATTACGGTGCTTGAAACACACAATAAAACAGCAATTAAAAGCAAAAAGTGGCGTGTCTGCGCGACCGTGGAAGAAGAAGAGGCTGGTGATTCAGTCCCGAGACGGAGGTTAACAAATGCCACTGCGTCATTAATATTCATGTTGTCAAAAGCAAATAAATTCAAAAACAAGTGCTTCACGGTAAATTAGGTGGGTGCGTTAAGGTATTGTGGCCTAATGAATGCTAACTTTTATGTGGGGTGTATATTGCCCTGATTCTCCGGCCCAACACACCGTGTGCGCTCCTGGACATACGCTCGCTCCCATTATTAGGCGTCAACAGATGGGCCGGCGCCATTGTTTCTGGAGACTTGCGATTTCAAGCAACAGCTGCTGTCACTTCCACGGGAAAGAGCACAGAGAGAGGGAAAGTCCCGCGTTCAATGCATTGCGTTTCTGAGCGCCAGATTGGGCAGGGCGTTTGCTCTTTTGATGGCGATCATAAACAATGGCCCGTATGAGGATTACAAAATCATTACATCTATATTAACCCCTGAGTGCTCGCCTGGAGGTCATTAAGATGGGTCCCTGGGTCTATTACCATTTGGCATCAGATCTTAGAAACCGGATCATATCCATTAGGCCTGAATTTAAATATCAGGTGAAGCGACTGGTGAAAATCTTTCTTTAAAGTGACATTTTAAAGGGGAATTTCATCAAATATGAAAATGTTTTAACACAAATTTTATGTAAACACGTGTATTTTCTATTATATCACTCTTTATTCAATTTATATGAGGGTGGTGTGTGTAGAGTGGTGTGCTTCTCTGTGTAGGCGCTCACACGTCGTGTCTCCACAGGTTACCAAACCTGTTATTTTGATTTTACGCAGGGGCCTTGCAGTTTTACGCACGGAAATATACTGCAAATTCGCATGTCATCAGTATGAAGATGTTTCACTCTGTGTTGTGTCGCGTAATGATCCGCATCCAGCTCATCACTGACGCCATGTTTGCTGTTGTCTCCACAGGTGAGGAGCGCTACATCTGCTGGTACTGCTGGAGAATATTCAAATACCCGAACACGCTCAAGGCCCACGTCCACTTCCACTGCGCTCTGAGCAACGGGCGGGGGTTTGTGAACAGCGAGCAGGCCAGAGGCACCGAGACGTTCAGCAGGTCACCAAAGTCTGGAGACATCCCCAACACCTCCACCTCTCCGAGGAGCGGCCACAGCAACTCCTCCATCTCAGACTCTGGCAGGCGGGCAGTGTCCTCCTCATCGTTTCTAAACAAAGCGGGACTGTCAAAGAAAAGCGGCTCTGAGGAGCAGGACAGGGCCCTCGACATGAGCGTCACCTCAGCCAGAAGCCACGGACAGCTCCTCAGCCTGGGCGCCACATCCTCTGTGCTGAGCAGCATGGGCTTCCACCCGGGTGTGCGCTCTGCCTTCAAGCCGACCGGCGTCTCCAAAGTCCCTGCCGCGGACGCCTCCAGAGAGGACGCCAACGGGAAGCTTAGTGGTCTGGGATTCAGCAAACTCATTGGGAACATGAAACCAATCCGCAATGTGGGCGAGACTCTAAATGGAGGAGGGAGCCATCCTCCAAAATGCGCACCTGCAATCATGGACGCCACATCTCCAATGGCGCCTTGCACAAACGCTATCCGGGGTTTCCCGTTGCTGCCTCACATGGAGGAGACCTCGGCTTTTAAACACGTGGAGAGTCGGATGCACTCCGGCCTGTCCCCGTCCCGTTACCCTCAGATGCCCCCTGGACTCCATTTTGAGAGGTTCACCCTCCCTCACTTCGACGGTGTTAAAACTTATGGGGGAGACTGTAACATCCCACTGATGCCCTTCACTGTCTACAACGGGGAGCTTCTGTACAGCTCCCCTTACTATCCGCTGAAATTCCACTTCGGCAACCTCCTCAAGTACCCAGAGTCCATGTCCTACTTTGGCGCGCCTGCACTGAGCCAAGACCTGGGCTCCATCACAAACATCGACCGGGAGATCGCCATGCACACGCAACAGCTGTCAGAAATCGCCGCGGAGAAGAACCGGACGAGGCTGGACACGATGCCCACCGGGGCCGCCAGCAACGCCGGGTCTGGCAAACCGAAAAAGGGACACCTGTGTCTGTACTGCGGCAAGCTGTACTCCAGAAAATACGGCCTGAAAATCCACATGAGGACTCACACAGGTTACAAACCGCTCAAGTGCAAGGTGTGCTTCAGGCCCTTTGGAGACCCGAGCAACCTGAACAAACACATCCGGCTCCACGCCGAGGGAAACACCCCCTACAGGTGCGACTTCTGCGGCAAGGTGCTGGTGCGGAGGCGGGACCTGGAGAGGCACGTCAAGTCCAGACACCCTGGACAGACCGTCAAGAAATTGGACGACAAACCGGGAGGCCTGTTCGAGGACGCGGAGCAAAAGAGCGACAATGACAGTGATGTGGACGTGTGCTTCACTGACGACCAGAGCGACCAGGAGTCCAGCAAAAATAATGACTGAGGTGTTTTCACGCGCGTAGAGAGACTGCCCATTGTCTTTAAATGGTGTACACAACAAACAAAAAAAGTCATTTAGTCTTGTATTTACCCAAGAGCGTCTGAACTACACAACATGACACAAAACCTCCAAATTTAGCCCACCATAAATCTGCAATTCAAATCATTAACCACACAGCTAAATAGAGTTTTTGTTTGGTTTTTCATAAACTTTATTGTTCATAAATGATTTACAGGTGACAGTTAAATGTTTGGTGTCTTGCTCTAGGACACTGTCTTCAAAAAAACTAACAAAAAAAACCAAAACATCTGTGGCCTGTGGGTTTTGGCATGCGTCCTCAGCCACGATCACAGACAAACGACACAATCTGCCAGTGCTGTTTCAGGCATTTTCGTTTGTTTGAAATGCAAATCACCATAATAGTTTTCTTTTTTTCTTTTTTTCATTAACCTGCCTTTATCTGCCGCGTTTCAAATACTGACACTTCTACAAAACCATCAAAACAACTGCACACAAAACAACAACAATGATCCAACCTCAGTTACAGAAATTTACAGTCGCTTTTTAGAAAAAGAAAATTTAAAAAAATCAAGGTTGAATATGAGACTAAATGACTTCTTAAGTTAGATATATTTTTGCAGTGTAAAAAAAAAAAAAAGAACAGTTTTTTGTAACATGTCTCCCCCTGAGAGAAGATCCATGAGCTTCACTAAAAAGAAACGAAAAAAGCACTACATTCCATCAGACTGGATGTGGACACATTCTGGGAAATTAAGAGCTGCAAAAGAATATGATTCTTTTTTTAATTATTATTATTATTGTTTGTTTTTGTTTTAATTGTGAATAACAATGCGTAACGCACTCGCAATATCCCCACATTCCCTCCTAAACTGTTAGTTGCACTTTAAAAACAGCAATGGGCATTTCACTTCAGAAAATCACCTGCACAATAATTCTTATAACCGAACTTATTCATTTAATCTCTTCATTAAAGATCTGTTTTCCCCTGCGCCTCGCAGGATCACACACTGGACTTCAATTTGCACTTTCTTGCGGAGGCGCGCTGTTCTTAAAGAGGCAGCAGCAGCAGCAACAGCAGCAGCACCCAGTTTATTTAAGGAAGTATTTCTAGAGAAAGAAAAATGTATTGATTGCAGTTAAAAGGCTATGTAAAGAAGTGTAAAGTATGATATTTCACATTTGAGTGGAGAAGTGTTGTATACGTTTGTTTATAAGTGATATTGTCTGCGAGGACAATATCTTACTCCTGTCCATTAAGTCGTTGGTTTTTTGAATAAATTTATTTAAAACATCAGAAGACTTGTTTGGAGATGTTTTTATCCATGAGATTTTCAGTATTAATTACAACGCTAACCATCACGTTTACCATGTAAAACACAATTAAAGGTCTAAAAGATATTGTATTTTATTTTATTTCCTATAGTTATAGTTCCAGCTGTGTGAGACAAAACCAGCCCCAAGAATGCAGTTTAACAGACAGACATGTATACATACAGATGGGTGAGAACATTATGTCGGTTTATAATCAAGTGTCTCTACAGCTGAGCTGCAGTAATAAATCCACAGCAGCGCTCAGCCATCGGGCCTGTTGCCGTGGAAGGAGCAGCAAGGCTAAAAGAGAGCAATGTCTGTTTCTATTCTTATTCTTCTCCCTTCATTAATAATAATAATAATAATAATAATAATAATAATAAAGTCACGTTAAACCCATTATACTAGGTGGAAATGTTATGAGATGTTTTTGTTCCTGTGGTAGAAGAAGCATTCAAATCCTTGACTTCATGTCACTGTAATGGATTTATAAAGCACTGCCGTGTTAAACGCTGTTACGGGTATAAAAGTCATGCACTGACCTATATAAATATTATTAGCAAACTGTACTTAAAGCATTCAGTGCAAAAACACTGGCTGTTGTGAGTGTTACACTTTTAAACAGGCAACAGTATTATTATATTATTAAATCATTAATACTCATGCATGAATGTGTTATTAGTATTTTCATTGAGGAGGTAATTTAAGTTTTTTTTATAGGCCCATCATATATTTGTATGTATAATACTGATGTGTTAATAGTGTAATTATAGCTGTCTAATTAAAAACAAACTCTCAGAAATGTGGAGTAAAATAATAAAGTGACATGAAATGGAAACACTGGAGTGAAATACAAGCAACTGCAATTTGCACTGAGGTACAAGACTTGAGTAAATGTACTTAGTTACATTCCAACACTGCTTTCTGCACGGACCCATTGTAAAAAAAACAAACAGAACAAACACAAAAAAAAAAACTACTGATCAGAGGTCACACTGACAGATTAGAAGAAAAGGAAAACGGAAACCTGCAGAAGCCGCCAGCTGCTTGGCCAGAGAGAAAAATAAAATCCTTCAGCAGCTTTACAGAAAATTATCCAAAGAGATCCTTTGAAAATGTTGGGTCAAAGGGTCAGAGAAGAAGATTTATGGTATATAAGAATTCATCTTCAAAGGGAAATTCCTCAGAAATATTTAAACCAAGCTAAAATACGAATATTGACATTTCTAGTGTATGCCAAGGAATTTGTGTCTTATTAGATGCTTGCAGTTCATGTGTCTTTATCAGCGTTCCCACAAGCCTCTACGGTTTTGTTTCATTGTTAAGGCATGGATTTTGAAATGGGGAAAATAAGCTGCCACCTCCTATTTGAATGTGGTGGAGTCCAGCAGGCTTGGTATCCTGTCAGTTCAGCGGCTGCTTTCCACACACTTCTCCTCCAATGACCAGTCAAACTGCCTCCACTTCACACACAGGAGAGCAGAGAAAACAAGTGCAGCCATTTTTGAGACATTCCACTGATGTGGTATAACAAATCTAAAATTTTAAAGCTTCAGAATAACTGACTCCACTTCTGATGACTATATTTCAGTTGTGTCTATTATTTCCTTTATGCTTTGTGTCTTATTTTCTGATTGAAAATATAAAAAACTGATAGTTGTTGCAGAGTTTCTTTCACTCTACAACTACCCTGCATCCGTGCTTTGTTTTGCCACACAATTCCCTTTGGCTGTGTGCAACGGACAAATAAAGAGCAGACAACCCAATGACAGTCGCCAGCAATTTAATACTTTAAATTGGCCGCTGGTGAATGACCGTCTCATTTCTACAAGCTGCACAGTCGGTAAGGATAAGTGTGACCTTGATGTGGCATAGTCAATCCATTTGTAATAATTTTAAAGAATTCACCTATAGTGTACCACTATATTCAATCTCTCCTGTCCCTGTCACTTCTGTTGAATACATTGTCATGGTGGTGACACTGGAAAAACACTTCAGCTCAAAAATACATATAACAGGAGTCACACACATATTTCTCTCTTTTCTCTTTTCAAAGTGTTCAGGCTGAGATCTTCTAAATCTGACATTTCTCGCATTTTCAATACAAGCCAGACATTGTGTGTCTTCTATGTCACAACTCACACCTACACTTTTAAACAATGCTGCTGCATCATTACTTAAGGTACAATATTCCCCTTAACAGCACGTGTGTTAAACTGAAATAGCCTGCAGAAAAGGATTTCCAACCATCAGACATGCATTGATTTCCTGTGACATAAAAGGACTCAAAATTCAAATTTTGTAAGATATGCAGCAAAAATATAATGTAAAGCTGCTGAAAATCACAATGTATGAAAGTGAAGCAATCTTCACTGAACCAGCTTTTTTGTTTGGGGACTAATGTGATGGGAGAATGATAGATCTCCATCTATTGTGTCTTTGGCCAAAATAATCTGCAGGTCCTCTGAGGTTGTAGATTAGTCATTTCAATGTAATATAAACTAACATGGGGTTCATCCTTCATGTATGAAACTTCACCTCACCAGGCAAGATACAAGATTGTCAGTGGAGTGCAAAACTCAGTGGACTCCAGTTTCTATTGTTTCTATCATTAACAAATCTTATCTTCTTTGCATTTAATAATGATAATATATTTTAAATGTGCTTGAATTAAAAAAACAAAACAAAACAAGCCTGCATAGCAAACACATGCAGTATTTCAGGCCATGAATTACTGATTTGAGATTACTAATTACTCATTTCTAGTATGAAATGCTGACTGAAAAGTAATCAAATTACATCACCAATTACTTAACAGCAAAATTAATCTGTTACATTACTTTTGTTACTCAGCTGACATCCACAACCTTTAAAATCCTCACATATTCTGTATATAACATGTGTAAAATCACAAACAAGACACGATGGTTTAAAAAGCAGCCAGCCAAGGTCTTTACTGACCATCAGCTAGCTTATCGTTAGCACTTCCTCACAGTGAAGCTACAGGGTTCACGTACCCTCCAGCTTCAGGTGATACTTGAATGTAGGCTAATGTTAGAAAGCTAGCTAAGAACATACAACCTATAAACATGACATCGTTGGGGTCAGCTGGAGTTGTTATTTTCCTCTATTTGGTAAAGGCTAACTACATGTGGAAGCTAACTGCACCCCCCATGCTTTTAGTCTGCTATAGTTAATGGACTGGTCATTCCACAAAAACCAGTATGATATCAACACCTCCACTGAACTTCCTGTCAGATGCCGGACAAGCCAATGTTGTCTCATTACTAAACTTCACATTGCCGTAACTTGTTACTAGCTAATGCAGTATAGGGAAATGTATGTGGACAAGTTACCAGGTGTCTGCAGGACTCTGTACTAAATACCATTCATATTTTTGAATTTTCAACGCAAACTCTAACCTATTTTACCTGACACAGCTGCACACTTTTTCTTTTTTGTGGCTCATTTCAGCAAGAAATGTGTGTATTTTGCTTGAAAAAATAACATTACCACAAGTATCAAAATACATTAGAAAGTGGAAGCATTCAGTAACAAGTTGGACCCAAATCGAACATGCTGGGACACACATGTACTATCCCAATCCAAGCACTACCTCTTACGCCTCAATGGATTTGAGTGGAAGCTTTGACTCTCGCACAAAAATGTGGCCTTTTTCACCCAGTTAACAACCGCCCAAAGTGGAGCAGTGCAGATATCTTGAGCTTTTTCCATTAGTGCAGGCAAAACGGATGGTGGGGTTGAGTGCAAGTCAGGTGCCCATGGTGGTAAAGACAGAACCAAACAACGAGGCACAGCTTTTGATCTGGTGGTTGATCTTTGTTCACCTGCTGGTCAAACTTTGGTTGCTGTTGGAAAAAATGTGATTACAGATACAAGTGAACAAATTAGATTTTTCTGAGGGGGATGTTGACCTCTACTCTTCCTAACAGGAGAGTTTAGTGATTGCATGGTTGCAAGGAGCTATCTGGAAAAAAAAGATTGTGAGAGTGATGTGACGCATTTACTTTCTAGGTGGCTCAGATTGAATTTATTCCCTTGCTTCTAGTGAGTTTAAGACAACGAGAAGAAAAGGCCAGTGTGACGCACATGAAATCTGTCACCAGAATTTATACTAAACATGTATTCTCATTATAATTGGCCACAAATGCACACCATGATTCAACCCACGGGAATTATTGTAATTAACCGCAGAGTGTTTTCACTCTCAGCAGGGGAGCAGCTTCAGAGGGTCAGAGCTGACTGTCCCTTTATGTGTCTGCTCCCTTGTATTCACTGTACCCTGTATTATATTCTCTCCTCAATGTAAAATACTCCGGGCTCTCCACTGTGGGCCCCCACATCAGTCTGGACCGGATCCAGTCGCTGTTTGTGTTAAAACCCCCTTCACTCTCTCACACTGTAACACCCTGCTCGCTCATCCCCTCCCACCAGCGTTTTCAATCAATTAGTGCCGTTCATTAGTGGGAACATTGGGGAAAAAGAGTTTGATTGAGAGAGTTTGACTCCCAGCCTAGAATTTTGATCCAAAACCAGACTTCACCGGCAGGCCAACCACCACATCGAGGCCAACTTGTTTCCAGGCTACGACTGAGTCTCCTCTAATGCCTGGTGCGGGTATCCTTGATCATAAGAATCCTTTTTTAGCCACTTGCCTCAATTGTCCAACTGGTGAATAAGACATGATAAAGATAGTGGATATTTCAGCTTCGTGTTGAGGTTTTAAACTACTAAATATACCATTCACTGCACTGACGTGGCTAGTTCAAGCTTATCTGTATGATTTTTAAGAAATGAATTTGAAATGATCTTATGGTCTTTAGTTATTTCAAAAGGAAATCTCCTTTTGCAGCAGTCTTTACAATGTTCTTCCAATGCAAGAGGCTGAATACGAAGCTATATTAAACTGAGTGCCAACCATCATACATAACCCAATCAATAGTTCTTGGCATGTGCACAGAAAAAAAAGTACGATTACAGCAAGGACACAAAAGCTGAAATCACAAGAGGAAAAAAGGCAATGTCGGACTGGATATGTTGTACTAAGGAGGGACAGGGATGAATAGTTGTGGGTCAGCCATGTACTGCCATTTATTCAGCCCTTTTCTTTTGTAAAATTAACCGTAACTAACTGTATGCATTACATTGTTAACTACGGACTGTAAAGGCTGGACGCTGTGAACCTGAAAAAGAAATGTGAATGTTTCATCGAAGAATTTATTCAGTTGAAAGTGTTCAGAAGAGTCTTATGGAGATAAAGTTCTGCATAAAATCTCTGTTGCATTATTGAACTAATACCCTTCGAAACACAGACACGGCAGAAAATACAGTTTTAATACTGTAGAACTCCTTTAACAGTAGATTGACTGTGTATATTACACACTCAATTATTCAGAAACAGATCAACTATTAGGAGAACTGATGGTGAAATACAGTAGATTACTGGCAGCCTCTATCTCACTTTGTGTTTGTATTCTCAAAATTAATACCACATCTTAATGTGTTTAATGGCTGAATGAGGCTGGAGACGAAATGACAACAGAAAATATCTTTTCTTTTTCCCTCCTGCTGACTATGTTGTGGTGTGAAATCATTTGGCCTTTATTCAGCAATTTATGATGACGGAGGTTAATGTCAGAGAGCATCCAATGTTGTAGCTGTTTCCATGAGTGTATGTGTGTGTGTGTGTGTGTGTGTGTGTGTGTGTGTGTGCGCGTGCAGATGCCAGCATATTCAAAATGTTTCTGCAGACAATAAAGTCTGACAGCCACTCTCTGCAATGCCAGCGAACAGAAATGCCTGCACTTTGGGTTAACACATCTAATTTCTAGGGCAGCTTGAGAGTCAGTGTCTCTCACAGTACTACACAGCAATTCAACTGTGTTCTTTGCAATAAAAACCATGGCCAGACCCAGACCCAGCTTAAGAAAGACTCATGAGTTAGAAAACCTTCGTGCTGTACATGTCCACTGACAACATGATCATCTTCTTGACACTGGCAGCACTGGTGACTAACTGATTACCCAAATACAGTTTAGAGAGAGAAATTTTCTTGGAAGGAGTCAGCAACGTCTTCAGTACAGTTTCCTGCAAGGTGATGGGAAAATCCATGACTTCTAATAAAAACTAATAAAACATCGTGCTTTAAAGGATAGGTTCGTCAGGTGCCCATATGAACAATGAAACATGTTCTTGAAGCAATTCAGTGTAGGTGATGGGGGAAACAAAAGCTAATGTGAGACGTCACCAGTCTGAGTTAGCCTTCCAAAGTTACAGTTACAATTTCCTCTTTGTGTGACTATCTCTCCATCGCAGCAAAACAAAGATGTGCTGTCTGGGAAAACAAAAAGAAGGACTTTGGTGCTGTATCGACTGCGACTTTGGAAGTTTCATTTAAGCTTCAAACAAACTTTGGCAAAACTATGGCTCAGGAGGTCGAGCGGGTCGCCTGCTAATCGGGAAAAGTGCCATTCCTGGCTCCACCAGTCTGCATGTGGAAGTGTTTTTGGGCAAGATACTGAACCCTGAATTGCCCCCGATCTATCATTTGGTGTATGTGTGATAGCAAAGTGCAGTATGCATAGTAGGTGCACTGAATTAATGTGTGTGTGAATGGGTGAATATGTCTCGTAGTGTAGAGCACTTTAAGTGGTTGATAATACTAGAGATGCTCTATATAATTGCAGTCCATTTACCATTTTAGAATCAGGACTGTGGATTTTGTCCCCCACCTCTATGAAACACAAGAGCAGCATTTTGGTCTATACTAAGTATTGGATGGAATGTCATGAATTTAGAACAGAGAGTCATGGTCCCGAGAGGATGAATCCTACTGCCTCTGGTGATCAGAGCCATCTAGCTCCATCATCAGGACCTGAAAAAAAATAAAATGCCATTCTCATCAGTTCTAATTATCAAATGTTAATATGCAATGCTAATATGAATGCTAACCTGCTAAATTTAGATGGTGAACACTTGCTACACCTCACTGCGTTACTGCCAGCACTGACATTATGAGCATGTTAGCATGCTGACATTAGCATTTGGCTCAAAGCACAATTTCACATCAAGATGATCCACCACAGAGCAAGCAGAGATCCCAGAGACGACAGTAGCCTTGATCAGCCAGATTTCAACACAATTACAAGCCGTGTGTTTCTCTTGTTAGTTTCTTGTTGTTATTGCTGTAGCTGCTGATGATGGACACAAGTTAAATACAAATGACAATGGTCCTAAAAAGCTTACCAGATGACTTGAATGCTCTGTCACGTTTCTCACACAAATATATGCCGAAAAAAAATTCAAAAAAGAAAACCTGTTATTTTGCTCTTGCCTCACATGTAACATTGCCCCACTTAACATGTTCAAATAACTCACAGGATGTTGAAGAGTCCTTAGACCTGTGTCGCCACCAACAAAAAAAAAAAAAAAAAAAAAAAAAAAAAAAACCTAGCTTAAAATCTCAAGGCTTTCTTATTTTTCGCAGGATAGTGAAGGCAGCTGGAATTCTTTTCTTCAAAATCACAGGCATTCCTTTCACTTTCTGTCTTCCCACCTGGCATGTACCGAGTGCCTGACCAATGTGGACACAATTTAATGTGATCTATGTTTCACGTCTTTATCCCAAAATTGAATTAATCCCAAAGTTGAATGTGCAGAGCTTCAGGGTGGCTCTGTCAGTTGACTCAAAGCCCTTAGGTTCAGTGAATGTACCCTCATTAAAAGGTAGAATTACGGGAAAGCACATTGTCTTACTTATTGTAGCGTCCAGCCATGCAGATAGAGCTGGTTTTATTTGTGCAGGTTTTAAATTATAGCTCTTTGAGATGTCTGCTACCACCTCACTGCTAAGGATGTAAGTTTTGTCTTTGGCCCTCATAAACATGAACATTTATAAATAAATTTAGCAAGGGCATATCTTCACAGAATTCGTGTCTTTGCTAGTCTGGATGGTTTACATACATCGCTGCGACTGGTTTGGAGTTACTGAACATTAACTGCCATAAAATTTTTAAAATCAAATTTTCATTGTTGCAAGCATCAATGATGAAATTGCATTCACTTCCATTGTATTAGGTATTAGGGTGGAGGCAGAAAGAGAGAGAGATATTTAGATACTCAGACATTTGTGTATGTCATGCCTTTTCATTTTTGTAAAGCAGGTGAACCTAAAAAGGATGAAAAATGATAAACTGTTACTGTTACAAGCCAAAATCATTGCTCTGGGCCTATGAAATACATCAAACTGTGGTTAAGACATAAATAAATTCTGACATGCAAATTTGAGGCAGTTGATGATCATTGTTGCTATAAGCCTTAGGATTTCAGGTGATGTTTGCAAGGAACATTTTAATGCATGCCCCACTGTTCCTTCAAACTGACACATTCATCAACTGCTGGGGGCATGAGACATGCCTTGAGCAGCTTGTCTGTTCGGCTATGATGAAAATTTGATGAACTCTTTATAAATAAATGCCGCTATACTTGTATCAAAACAAAAATCAGACCAGAATGATGTCATAAAGTGCAATATTCACGTGCCCTCTCTTGTCGTCTGATGCATGTGCATGTACATGTCATTTAAATTTGAGTGTGGAAATGGCAGGCTTTGCCACTGGCAATACAAACTACTATACAGAGAACATTTAATAGCGACAGCAGAATAAATGCAGACCACAACTAGTATCAAAACTGGGCTTTATATGATGAAACTTTTAAGAATTACTTTAAGAGTTGTGGTTCTCGGCACCAAGAGCCTGCAGCTTCTTATTTTAGCCATTTAACTTGTGAATTGAGTCGTGGCACAGACGGTTGGACCAGCAACCAAAAGCACACTCTCCTTGAGGGCCAGGACTGAGCCACTGGTAAGAGTATGTGATATCTGTCAATACTGATTATTAGCAACAGACTGAAACAGACTGAATAGTTTTCAGCACTATTAATGCTTTTTCAGTGTGCTGCAGTGCCTGCTCTCTCACAGTGGAGCACAGACAAAGGGAAGAACTAGTAAATATAATATGATGTCATTACATAGTTATTTCAAGGCCACAGTACATGTTCTGTGTTCACCAACCTGAGCAGGAAACAAACCAACGGGGTCTTTTTTTGTAGCATGAAGAACAAGATTCGTATTTGCTGCACAGTTGACTCAGTTTTCTGATGAAGTGTGGTTGGTGAAATAAACATGTTTCTGAGAGAGAGAGAGAGAGAGAGAGAGAGAGAGAGAGAGAGAGAGAGAGAGAGAGAGAGGCAGTGAGTGCTTGTCTCTTGTCAGTTTCTCAGTGCTGATGCCAAGTGATTGCTCTGCTGCTGGCAGCCTGCTCTCCTGGAGCAGGTAGACCAGGAGATGAGCGCAGGTAGAGTCAACACGCACAACTGGTCAGATAGAGCTGAAAGAGATGGAACAAATGGCACCATGTGCATGCAACATGCAGGCAAATACATACACACTGCTGTCAACTATAAGTGACCTGGCTGCATGCACATCCATGGGCCATAAATCTTGAAGAAGACACGTTGTCCTCCTGGCAAAGACGTGGGTCTGACAGAGTAGATGTGAAGTGACAGGGCAGCTGCTGGCAGCCTGCTCTCCTGGAGCAGGTAAACCAGGTAGAGTAAACACACATGGCTGGTTTCAGAGGGATGAAACACACACACATACAAGAAGAAAAGCATAGAGGAGCATGACAGGAAATTGATGTATGTTGGCATGCATGCACACAACTGCAGAGAGTTATATAAAGAGGTAAAGGAAGGGACACAAGTTGTAATCAGATATATGGACAGCTGGATGTCTACCTTTCACTTCCTTTAGCATAAAGGAGAGGACTGGTTTTATTTAAGGGAAACTAAGCTGCATTATACTGGGAGGCAGTATGTACTGGAATTTTTAGTCCTTCTCTCTAATAGAGACAAACACATCAGCAAACACACTGACATAACAGACAGCAGCAGAAGAAACAAGCTGACAACTTGGGCTCCGATGGATGAACACGCAGACATGAAGGTAATGAGGTCAGTGTGCGGGTCGAGTCCACAGCCTCAACTTCAGTCAGAGAGAGACCATTAGTCCCTGGTTGTGGCCCAGCCTGTCAGTTATGATAGCAGCAGGTAGAAGGTTGAGACTGTGGCACACCAGCTGTGGCCCACTGGTACCCTTTCCTCCTCCATCCCTCCACCACCTCTGCAACACAAACACATGCTAAACAGGCCAGTGTCTCCGCTGCATCCCACATTCAGCTGCAAATGAGCCCGCGCTGGGCCCCAGCCCTGTTTGATGTCATGAATAATGAGGATGAATTTTCATTTGCGCAGGTTTCTGAAAACTAAAATGCCTATTGTTTAGGTCCCACACATCAAGCAGTCAGGCATGTGAGCTCAGGAGTCTATTCATGTCCAAGTTAGAAACGCATTTTAAACGCACATCTCCAGAGATTTTGTGAGATAAACACAGATATTGTGGCTACACACTGTTACCAAGCTCAGTATACAGTGACTTTGTAAGGACTGGAACACTGAGTGTCTGAGTTCAGTATGTGAGGTCCTCCTGATGGACGTCTGACAACGTGGATGTGCTTTTATGGGGGTTACGTGCAGGACTATTTCTTGGCTGAGAGGAATGACTTCCTGGAGTTTTGTCTTCACTGTAAGACAGCCAAGCAACCAGATATATGAGCAATATAACAAGTTAACTGGCTCTTTGATGTAACTTCCAGATGGATGTTGATGTTCCCATCTACCTTTTTACAAGAAAGCCAATAAGAATATTTCCCCAAAAAGTTGAACTATTTGTTTAAGACAGGAAATATAGCTGTAACAGCCGTCCACTGAATGGAATTAGAAGTAATTACACACTGAAATGTGTTCACCTCTCAGTCAATATGAGACACTCAAATGACTTTTGGAACATGTATGAATTCATCTGGATGAACCGTGACATTAAATAGGTCTCGATTCTGATAATGATAATAATAATAATAATCTTTATTATCCATGTGGAGATCTGCCTTTGGCTTCACAGGCTGGTTAAAACAACTTACAAACAATACATACAATAATAAATGAGCCCAACATGCACAGCACAGACAACAATAACAGACACGATTCTAGTGTGAATGATGCTTCTGAAGTCAACAAAGTCATTTCATTTGGTACAAAGGATTTTCCATAAACGTTCATAGTTGCTCTTGTGGCTCCATAGCGTCTTCCGGAGGGCAGTTTTGTGAATTCTTTAAATGAACAGAACAGGATCAGACACAATTTGTGGAGCTGTCGAGCTTTGTTCTGTTCCACCTGCATTCTATATATACACTCCAGTTGTTTCTGGTCTTTCCCAATAAGTTCAGTGTAAAGATGGAGTACTGCATTGCCATGAGAAACAGAGGGGGTGAAACAAGTGAAAGGCACTAAAAGTAGCAGGTCTGGCTTTTATCCACTAACTGGCGGGTTAAAAGTGGGATTTGATTGAAGCCCACAGGCTGCTACAAGCTGCTATCGACAGGCTGCTTACGCCAGTCTATAAGAGAATGAGAGTTAGCTGGTCAACTTCTCGTCCTTGTTAACACTGCCGAGCCGTGAGACTCGAGTTGTTCTGTGTTATCTGTTTGGTGTTTAACTGCAAAGGAGGTGTTCATAGTGCTGAGAATGAATAAACCTCTACTGCTGCAAAAGCTCTTTATCTTTCACTTGGCTAAAGATGTGTTGAATGTAGCCCATTGATTTCCTCATTATCCTCAGCCTACTAAACAACCAGGCGACTGCTAATGCACTAGTCATTACCATTCAACTTGCTGGACAAGGTCTCTGAAGAAAAACCATTCTCTACAATCCCCAAGGGCATTCACTGCTGTATTATTGTATTCCGTGTGTGTGTGTGTTAACTTTACATTTAAGAATGGCTTATGATGAAAAACATCTGTTGTGTTCAAATGTTTTATTCCAATTGGAAGTTCACGTTAGGATATGTTTTAGTTTTAATAATCACTACTACTTCTAATTCACTAAGATTTCCATGAATCTGTGCTTATCATTTACTGTGTAAATGAACTGTAAAGAGATTTTTTTTTTTTTTTATTCACACTAAAGAAGCGTGGTGGTGTTGGCTCACAGAACATCTGACGAGGAGCGCACATGATGCAAACAAAGGCCCCAGGAAAGCTGTTCCAACAATTTATTCATAACTGTCAAGGATGAATAGATGAATAGATGGGTGCATGATTTGGTATTTTAGTTATTTAGGTTTACTAAACACAGGAATATTGGCTATTTCGATGTTATGCAGACACACAATGGTCTGGAGGGAAATGCTGTTTGCAGGCCTATGGGGTGGAGTTTTATAACTTCCTGGGTTTAATCAGGGTGACAGGCATAATGAGTTAGTTAGTTAGAGGTGGTTTGAGGTAAAACTAGATATACAAAGGTATAACTTTTATCCAAATACTCTTGGATGGGTAGAGTTTGTTTAATACTAAACTAAATCAAGGTTGTTTTTTTTAAGGTAATAACCGTGTTCCTTAGCACTTTGTATGTTCAGACTAGATATAAAATGGTTCCAACACACAAACTACCTCTAACGTTGAGATTAGTTCTTCTTAAATATTTACACCCAATAACTGTGAGGTCTAACTGTTGCACAGCTAACTGAAGAATAAAAAAACTTGTATCTAAATTTTGGATATTTCCTACCTATTCTAGTCTAACTAACTCTGAAATAATCCAAAAAAACTTACTTTACAAAGAAATGGTCACAGTGTATATATTTTTTTTCTAAGGTATAAGTGAAATTTGAATTTAGTGAGGGATTTATGAAAAGCTGGTGTAAGACACTGCTGGAAGGCACCTGTACAGAACATATGTAACTTTATGTAACGTTCTTCTAGATTTACACACAACATGCGAGCAGCGATACTTTTTTGGGCTTATAAGTGTTCTCAACTATGGCAAACAATTCAGGTCACTATTACATCTTGTATCTCCATGGTCTCTCTGCGATTGCCTGGGATTCGTCTTTGTGCTCTTGTGTCTCCTCACAGTGCTAAGACATGCAGGGTAGGTGACCTGAAAACTCTAAATTACCTGAAGTTGGAAATGTGTGAATGTGTTTGTCTTTATGTGATCGCACGGTGTTACACAAATCCGGCTGTGGTTGAGTGTTATGAATAACAGATTTTATTAACATTCATGATCTGCCTTCTCTTTCCTTCAAACGCAGTTGATTTACTTTATTTTTCTTTCCTGTCAAGTGTATGTTTTTGTTGTTTGTCACTCCCAGTGTCTAGGCTGTGTGTTTTCTCTCAGCTGCTCACCTGGGAAATGTTCAGATCTTCACCTACAAACAGAAGCTGAGAGTGAAAAAGTTCATAGGAAGACACTTGTCAGACAAGTAAATCCATACTCTTTATGTGAACCATCAAAAGTTTCACAACGCTGTAATGGATTGCATTCTTGCATTCCTGCCCCTATGTTCATTTGCAACAGATGTGCTAAATGTAAAGGCACAATACATCTCTGTAAATATGTGAAATATGTGAACTCTATCACTCAACTATTTGCTTTGATAACCTCTCCTTGTGGGCAAGGGTGCGTGTGTGTAGGGGAGCAAAATATTTTTCTCTCCAGCCTGTCTTTCACATCCTCTGGGGACAATCATTATCAAACATTACAAAGACTAACTATTTAAACCCTTGCTCCTATTGAAAGCCAATGCACACTGACTGAAGAAGAGAACTTAAAAAAGAAAGGCAGGGAGGGAAAAAAGGAAACAAAAGCTGAGATAGAGAACGTGGAAGGGAGAAAGAGGACGGGAAAGACAGACAGAGGCAGAGATGGAAAGAGCGAGACACGTATAGAGAAAGAGATGGAGAAGAGGAGGCTCTTTTGGGGTGCAGTGGGCTGTGAGACAGGTCCATTCACTCTGATCTAAACACTGTGTCCCACTGCGCATCAGCGCTCTCACCCAGGCAGCCAACACTGTGGCCACAGACTCAAAGTTAACCAGTCAACTCCATTACAGTGCAGGGGGCGTGTACAGACCTGCCACACCAAAGGGATCACGCCGGCCGGCCAAGAATATTAATTGCTTTTAAATGAAGTGGAAGTCTCTTTATTGGATGTCTGGTGTTGGTTTGTTATCTGCAGGGCTGAAAAGGCCCCACTGCTCTTTGGTCTCGCCGCCTTTGAAAGAGAAACTGACTCTGGATGAGGTCATTGATCAGCGGGGGCTGTATACTCCCAGTGGGTTTTTGTGTGTCCTGCCCCTTTAACTACCCCCATTGTACTGTGCTCATTCAATCCTCAATGCACTGTGGTCAATAAACATATTTGTTAATGATGCTTCCCCCCAAGTGTAGATCCAGTCCAAAGCATGTTTACACTCTATGCACCATGATGTGTGAGTTAAACATGTTACTGCTAAAGGATAAAGAATCTCCTCACTGCAGCATTGTAATGTATTAATACGTGATACAGTGGGATTTTATTTCAGGATCAGGATTTAAATTTGAAATTCACTGATACACATTACTAATCATGCGTGTGTGTGTGTGTGTCAATCCTTTTTGCTGTCTTACCTGGAGTTTGATGGAGGGATGATATTAGCTCGGTCTCTGTGTGGTCTGAGTCACTTTGGCACATGATACAAATGTTATATAAAAGTTGTGTGTTCTTAGCAAGCTTGTTAATGTTACCTAATGATAAACTCACACTCAAGAGTCATCAACAGGATGGTGACAGGACTTCTGCATCACTGTGTGCAATCGCCTGGGCCGATGTTAAGCTAGTTCTTGATGGTCAAAAGTTGCGATGTGTGGATGTAGAGGCATTGTAACTTGTAACTGTAATGTGTATAAATGTTTAATTAATGTTGAGGAGTTTGTATAGTAATGTAATTTTTTTCATAGAGTAATATGTAAAGAGTAATTGATTACATTTCTCACTTGCCCAGTACTGCTGAACAGATATCATAACAAACGTGAGCACCATGTACTGCACACTAGACTTTATTATTTTGTCTCGCAGGTAATTCCTCACGGCTCGGCTATGACTGAATGCATTTCCACCTGTGAGCCCTGTCGGGACTACAATGGCTTCTGCGGCTCAAATCATGTACAGTGTGTCCACCTCTCTGGTCCCCACTGAGCTCTGTGTCTGAGGCCTATAGCAGGCTAGCAGGGGGAGAGGATAGAGGACATTATCTATAATTCCCCATGCCGTCTCTCTCTCAAAAGGGCCTGGGGCACCAAACAAAGCCCTGCTGCTAGACAGCTCTGGAGATGAAGACGAAGCTGAGGTTTCACATCCCCATGAATAAGGTTAGATATTAATCCAGCTAAGAGAAGAAAAAACATGCTACAGGTTGCTTTCTAGGCTTCTTTTGTGGGAGTATTTCTTTGTGTTGTCTGTCTGCCTCGTGAATAGGACCCCCTCCCTCTCACTATGTCCATTGAAAAAATTGGCTTCTAAATACAAGCTATTAGAATATTTGTGTAGATGAGTAATAAGTTATTAGTTGCAATTACTGGTCATCTATTAGTCTGGTATAATAGACTGATTAGGCAGTGGGCCTTTTAACTTCTGAAGAAGTAATTTGGAAGACAGCCTACCTTTGACAAGGCAAAGAAAGGCTTCCTTTATTCAGGCCATATCTGGCTATTGTACTAACAGACATGTTATAATGGGATTACTAGCGACTACAGTGGACTGATGAAATCAATGGCGAACGCATCATTTTGTATAATTCACAGGTACTGGAGATGAGACGAGATCTCGGCTAGTGAGAGGGCACTTAAAACAGGATGAACAGGGAGCGGTATATGCATTACACAACCTATATTTGATGTAATTTGCTGCATATGTAAGACGATGGTGGGAATTTTTTACCTCCTCTGTGTTTATTCAAGAGACTTCAACACAGTTTAACTTGAAGAGTTTCTGGAGCCAAGCTCGCCTTAAAATGTTAGATTTTGGTGTGTTTGAGGGTGACCTGTGTTTGACCTCGGAGAAATTGGAAGCACAGCCTTCTCTGCACAGGTAGTACTGGTCCTTTGTCAAAGATTTGACAAAACCTCTATTCATAATCCGTCTGAGTTTTCCAAGGACGTCGTCAAACATATCCCTGCCTGAAATCTTTCATTATAAAGAACAACGGCTGCTCTTGTGGTCAGGCTGCTTGGACTACTTCTGTTTTCATCCATCTTTCTCTTGCCTTCTCCATTATCTACCATCCAAGGATATACTGGTAAATCTTTGGCGCTGTATTAACCAAAACTGTTTGCACAAAGTTATGTGCTTGAAAAAGTTCATCCAGAAGTTAGTGTCAGCTGCGTGACGCAAAACCTGCACTAATATAAGATGCTATAGGCTCGAGCCCATGTCCCTGAACAAAGCAGCGACCAGCCCTTCAGGCTGTGGTTCACCCCGGAGATGAACGCAGGAGGTTCTTCATGCCTCTCCACCCTTCAGTTATTGGCTCAAGTTGTGCTTCATGCCTCCTCATTCACCAGCGGCCACAGATGGAGCGCAGTGTTGACAGTGGGCCAAAAAACCCAGAACAATATCATCTTTCCATTGGTGGCAGACAAGTGCATTGCTGTCTTTCCTACCCACTTGTCTCTTTATACCTCTGCTTCTTCCTCGCCTGTTGTTTATTCTAATGTGGTCCAGATGAAGCAGCTGGTGGTGACACGGGGTTGATTATGCTGTTCCCACAGTGACATATTCAAAGGGCGGCTGAGGAAGGCGCCATTGTTGCCTCTGATCTGTGGATGACAGCCCTGCCTGTTGCACCAGCTCCACACTGGCGATCTCATGGTGAGAAGGGAGCAGGGCGTGCATGCAGGGACATGTACAGTACACGCTGAGTGTGACCAATACGGGCTTTCAAAGTGAAATAACAATAGCACGATATTTGGTATGAGTCTGCTCGTTACATGTGTTTTGTGCCTGTATGAAATATATTATTTATTTATTTATTCAAACGTACATTACAAAAGAACGAGGCAAAAATAACAAAAACATGATAGGGATGGGGGTGGGGGTGTGATCAGGGACTAGGACACTGGCCTGAGGTCCAGAGTCCAGCACCATCATCCCTAAAACAGCCCAGGGCAGCGTGCAGAGCAAACTTATGCGCTACTAACATTTCAGCTCATTACCAACAATCAGACAGATGTCACAACAAAAATCTGTATCATTTGGACATAAACAATCTGTGCCTGTATGAAATATTAAAATTTACATGATTACCTGCCATATTTTTTTATTATTGTTCACAACATCAAGGTTTTATAAAACTCTCGGCGCAAGCCTAAGATAATCAAATGATTTTAGGTTGATGACTGTCATGGCAATTTCTGTTAAATAAAGCACAAAGCCAGCTCTTGTCTTTCTGTAAGTTTAATGCAGCAGATCTGATATCTGCAGATGGACTCACAGCATAGTCAGGAATATGAGATTGCGAATGAGCAGTGAGTTCAGTGTTTTAAACAAGGTTTCTTCACATTTCAATAGTTAATCTAGGCAAATCTCAATGTAGGTACTTATCAAGGACTGGATCACACTGCATGTTCCTCGGGGGAACTTCGAACTTGGAAAGACTGCTTTTAGATTTTGTGATGCAGACTCATGGGATAACCCACAACACACTTTAAACATCGATTCCCTGAAAACACTGAGACAGTTTCGAAATATGCTTTTAAATGTTTTAAATAATAAAGTTCATGAATATCATTTTCTTATTAGGAACTGATTTTTCTATTCTGATCATTTGCTTGTTTTCTTTCTGCTTTTCTGATCTCTGCATCATTGGAAATGAGGGTCAACCCTCAATGTATCTCTGAGAAAATAAATAAAGGACGATGATGATGATGATGATGATGATGATGATGATGATGATTATCATATGGAAATAAATGATAATAAATAATAAATAAATACAAATGGGAATTCCCATTACATAAACCTACCACTTGTCTATTGGTAAAAAACAGTGTTTGATGATGAAGAAATTTCTTTTCTCTGCTTTCTTTTGTACAAAGTCCATTGATTATTCAAGTTAAGTCAAAACAACAGACTGGATGATTTATTTTCATGAAGTGTGCCTTTGTTTTTCCATTGTATAGCTTTGTACTTTTAGGTTCTGCTATGTATTGTTCTCTTGTTTTTCCTTTTCCACATTAAGAAATAAATCCCGTCCTTTGTGTTACATAAAGTTATTGTGGAAAAAAAAAAGGTTACGAAAAACTAACATTGCCTGTAGTACAGAATGCTTTCTGTCACTAAGGACCCTCAGTCTTTAATCAGTCTACATCTAGTCTGTGCAAAGTGCACATACACATATACTTACCCACTAGTTCTGCCCTGTTTAAAAGCATATAGGACAATATCACGCACACAAGCAAAGAAGAATAGTGCAGCTAGTCACTCAGTCAGTCCAGCTACTTCATCACAAGGCCCAGTTTGGATCATTTGGTTGGTAATTGCTGCCCACAAGTGAGCCACTCCACATGAATGGAAGTGCAGTAAAGCGTCAGCGGCCATGATCAGTGTCTGCTCCCAGGTAATAGCCCCCTCCCCTACCCCCACCCCCTGATCCATTCCTGCTTCCCTCTCCCGGGCTGCTTCTCCTGTTGAATGAGAGGATAAAAGTAGTGAGGGCTTTTGCAGAAAGGAGGGGGTGGTGGGGTGGTGGGGAGGATATAGGCAGTCCATAATTACCTGTAATGAGACTTTTGTCTTGGAGCATTATAGGGATGTTCTTGAAGTCACCCCGGAGGTGGTTTTCAGATGGAGGGAGAGCAGCGAAAGCCTCAAGTCCTCTCATCGCCCATCTCATCCATATGTGCAGTAATAAGTAATTACTGAAGTCTCATTGAAGTCCATGTAGAGTATTCTTCCTCTCGCTCTCTTGAGGCAGATGAATACCCGCCACTCACCTATTACACAAAGTGACACTCCTGGAGATCCGACGTGTCATCTCAATCTTCCTCTTCAGTCCTACTCGTTCCTCTCCTCCACCCATCCACCCCCCGCCCCCACCCCCCCCTCCTCAGTTTGAGGAAACAGCTGGCACCCTTTGATGTCTGACTGGCCCTCATACTGGGTCACCTTCACTGCTGCATCTGACAGGGTATCTATTCATGCTATTCTCATACAATCATTTTCTATATGGCACCATGCTACAAATACCTATCATGGGCTTCCTGCGCTACTTTCTGACACCTAAAAATTGATAGCTCCCCAAAATTACAAAAATGCTTTGACTGTTCGGTCCACTGGACACCTTTCCCTGTTCCTCAAAAGAAATCCAGACTTCCTTTTTGAGCTTAGAAGAATCCACCAGAATAATTTCTGCATCTCTAATTGTTCCAAAATTCCACTTTATTACAGCTGAGGTTTTATTCTTGTAGCTGTGGTCATTGTTTACATCACAAGATAATGTAACATTGCAGCAATGTCATGTGTGGTCAGACACAAGCAATCCCAAAATCCAAGCCATTGGTTTAGCTACCACCAGGCCACAAACTGGTACAAGTTTACTGGTGGCTAACATGCCACCAGTAAACTAGTATGATTTGAAAAAAGCTGAATAATAGTCACAAAACTTTGTTGGCGTTTTGTGTGCTAATTACCTTGAGGAGCAGTCTGTCTGAGCTACATCTGGCCTCATCACCAACATGTCTGTTATCATTCCCAAAAGCCTGAGACATTATGGTAAATGGATGATACACAAACTGCACTAGCACTTTCTAGTTTCTCAAAGCGCTTCACCCTACAAGCCACATTCACTTCACTTTCTTCTACACATACAGCGCTTTTCTCCCACACTCACACACCCATGTCACATCAGGGGGGAATTTGGGGTTCAGTCTCTTGCCCAAAGATACTTCGAAATGTGAACAGAAGAAACCTGAAATCAAACCTCCGATCTTCCAATTCTTGGACGACTTGCTCCTCTGAGCCACAGTGTGCAAGAACTTTTTTGAAATTGTGACTGAAACGAACAAACGCAAATTTTTTTCATGCACATGAAACAAATGCAAAGGTTAGTGCAGCTGAAGTGCCAGAGTGGGAATATGTGTGCAAGCTCAACTACAGCAAGTAAAGTGGGTCTAGATTTATATTGATGTGTAGAATAATTTTACCACTTGCCTTCTCTTCCAAATGACTTTGACTAACGTTGAGGTATGTTTAAAACCTGTCTGACTGTGTGTGTCTCTCCTGTGCCATCTCTATCTCTTTGCTGTTGTTGTTATGTTTCCAGATTTCCGCAATTAACATGGTGAGTACAATTTTATCGTTACCAATAGGAATAGTATGCAAACCAGACTTGTCATTTAAAGCAGTATTAAATGATTTTGAACATCATTATATGAACATCATCATCATGTCATGCAATAGTCAGTGTGTATGTTGAATTGTGCACTATGCTAAGGTTATATGCTGCCTTGTCTATTATTTAGTTGAAAAGTGTACAGTTCTGTGGTTGCAGTTTACAGCAGGTGATTATGTCATAAAAACAGTTTGCTGCTTTCAATAAGGCAGCGCTAATAAGTGACTGATGAATTCAGCAGAATTTGGATCGATCTAAATTTTTGACCGTGTGAAATGTGATGGATTTAGCACAACAAGTCTGTAGAACATCAGGCCGGTAATGGACCTGGCTGAGATGCAGGATTGAATCACCTGTTGTGATGCTGGTATATGGAAATAAACCTTTGCTCAAGGTTTACCTGAGTGTTACACTGGTTTTTCACAGTAAGGTTGGACAAGATACTCTGCAGACTAAGTGGTCTAGGATCCTGGAGCATAACAGAAACAGCCACAATGATTTTGGCAACTTATTTACACATCCAGCAGACATAAAGCAACATTATTAGTCATACAGAATCATTTTTCTGACCTGATGATTTTAAGCTTTTACTCTTTTATGGTCTCCACCAACACCGCATGGAAATATGTGGCACTTTAGCTGCTAAATGTTCCATGATGTTCACTAATCACTCTTGGTGCCATTTGGTGTTAGACAGGTTGTGTCCAGTGGGTTCATCAGAGATTTTTGTCCCTGAAAACAGCTGCCTGCTGCTGTTTGAAACAAGGTTGATGAGAGCGGTGAGAGTGAACTGAAACAGTAAAGTTACAGTTTTTGAAACCAAAACAATGAGCTGAAAATTGCTCAAATATTTTGTAGCACTGATGAGAACTTGAGAGTTGGATAACAATTCTCTGTGGATGTAACTACAAGTGACCATGATCTCATTGCACTTAGTTAATTGATACACAAAATGTAGTGCAATTAGTGAAATATGAAGAATGTGTCAGTAACATACATTTTGACTGCTAATTAACAGGTCGCAGAATGAGAATGCAAAGACATAATGAACACACACAAGCAACTACAAAAACATACTGTAAACGTCGCCAAAAGCTCATTCTTCCCATGTGAATATGAATCTATATATTCTCTCTCAACCCATCAAATTCTTTTCAAGGCCCCTGGTTATTAATATAAACCATGACGCACGAAATGCTGATGAGATAAATTGGAACGTTTTGAATGCCGTGTGAAGAATAGCATAAGTTGACCTGCTAGGAAAGACCCGCACTTGATATTTATATGAACTTGAAAATCAAGCTGAAGGGCTAAAGCGTTATTGTTCCAATCTATAAAAGATATTTATTTGCCATCTTAGCGCTGCTGTGGTAAAAAACTATGAGAGGTATTTGACAGAAAACAAGAGCAATGATGAGGTCACCAGTAGGTACTCCATACTTCTCTCTCAGGTGGGGTTTTAAAATGAAGTGCTTTGATTGTACGTCTGGATTTTGTACGTGTGTGTGTGTGTGTGTGTGTGTGTGTGTGTGTGTGTGTGTGTGTGTGTGTGACAGAGAGAGAAAGTGTTGGCAAGCGTGGTTTGAGTTCTTGAGACTCCTACCAGACGTTTTGTTGTCATAGCAGAAAATGACCCTTGGTGCCCACACGTGTGGAGACTCACACACACACACACACGCGCGCGCACACACACAAACACACACACACACACACACACAAACAAAACAGCTGTGCCGGCTGCCCTTGTCATGAGTCCAGCTTGTTTTTCTATTGATTGAGGGAAGTTGCATTGCAGTGCAACTCTCATTGGCGTTCGAGAGTGAGTGTGTGTGCCATGTGGATCCGTTCTCAGTGTCCACTCGGCACTGGGGCTAATTTGCATTCCTTTGTGTGTGAATAAAGGACACCTATTCTGAGGACAGAGTTTACCAGCTGCCATCCAGGACTAGTCCTTATTAGAGCCCTGCTGTTCCTCTGAGAACGCCAGCACATGTTCAACACGCGCTGCCGCTCACACACGGCCACACAGCCTAGATACACACACACGCACATAAACACACACTCAAGGACACGTGCACCCCCACAGTCATAATCTATTCATACACAAATGAAAACACACTAACATAGATGCACAAAAGACACAGACACACACTTTACACAGAGACACTTGCAGAGGGTCCAAGCAGTGATTATCAACACCAGTGGTAATGTTCTGTAGTTATCAATGAAAGGGCAAGGGTCACCGCCTCACACAAACACACACACACACACACACACACACACACACACACACACACACACACACACACACACACATACACAAGTCAGTATTTGTTAGATTGGCCTCGATTTAGCTATTTGTATTTACAGTCTGCTCATGTAAGTATTACGGGTTTAGACCTGGATAACTGAAACTGAAACTGAAACCCCACTTGGACTGTACAATTTAAATCCCTTGAAAAGTGTGTATGTGGGTGATTTTTAACCTCTACCTCAGTAATAATAACCTGTGATTCAAACTATCCAGAATGCCATCTTTGCTCTCTCTGAGCTGCTCATCTCTCGACTTTATTCCCTCATCTTCTTTCTTTTTTTTTCATCCCCGTGTGAAATGTGTCTTTCGTGTGAAAGTAGAGGAAATGAAAAGTGTTTCTGCTAATCTGGGAACATGCATAACAGCCTAGTTAGGATCCAATATGACGGCAGCAAAAATAAAACCGTCAGGAGAGTAAGACTTTGTAAAAGGTCCGTGATATGTGCCTTTGTAGTTTCAGCTACAGGGAGATACTGTATTCTCTTTTCAACCCTGTTCTTTCTTAGCATATACTACTACTTGTTTACATTTTGGCAACCTGTATCTTTGCCTCACCTTCACACCTGTGGAGACTCTTTTGTATATGTCGCTCATATCTTGTAATTTCCTGTTGGTTAAAATGCAGAGCAATAAATACAGTGAACATTTTATGTCCACCTCCTGCTGTGAAGTTAATCTCCCCAAACTTCAGATGGAATTATTGGTAAATGTCAACAAAAGTAAAGTTGAGAAGAATATTTGTTATTATGATTTATAAAAGCATCATCATTACAATTTTATATTGAAGTAGCCTGCCGTTGTGTTAAATTAATATGACCAAGTAGAGTCACTCTGTCAATGCACCTGTTGACTTTAATCCACCATTTTGCCTCAAGCAGACGATGTCTCAGTAAAAAGCCTCAAAATCTAAAATGAAATGGTGAGACAGCAAAAAGCAAACACCACACAATTCCAGCCAGGCTGTTTGGTTTTGCCTGAATAAATAAAAAAAAACAACAACATCGTGGTCATTTATTTGTTGACTTGAACGTATTTGGAATTCTGTACTAACAAATCAGACTGCTGCCGAAAACCTGACAACATATGTTTTTGGCTCAGATTTTACAGCAGCTGCATACATTCAACTTCACACCAGCTTCAGTGGCTCAGAGAAAAGCTTCCAGGCCATGGAATACAAGTTTCTCTGTTTATTCTAGTTTGTTATTATTTGTGCAGAGGCAGTTCTCCAAGGGACCGGCACAGTTATCCCATATTTAAACCGCAAAACCACAGGATGTTTGTGTGAGGCTGTCGGCGTCTCTGCTGTTAGACATTTCAGTCTGTGCGTGTCTTCTACCAAGCTGCAGAATATGGCTGCAGGTCTGCTGTAGTGCAGTCCACAAGTACACAAATGTGTATGTAACAGGTGTCTATGATTAGGTGTGTAGTGTATAGTCATAGGACTGCCATCTCAGTTTTCTGCTGGAAGCTTTAAATTATTTTGGTTTATAATAAAATGAAAAATGAAAACTTAATATGATTCCCAAAGTTTTCATTTTCATTTTAAAACATCCTCACAAAAAGAAATAAAGTAAGCTTGGATTCAATTTCCAGGTTTTAAGTAACACAAGGAAAACGACAGGCTGTCAGAGTGCGGTGTTAACAGACGGCAATGAAGTGCAAAAAAACCCTGGGAAATGATGATAATAAAAAAAAAAGGTAAAATACAAAATCAGATTTCCAAATTGAAAATTGGAAGACGCATCGGAGGGAGAGTATGATCGACAGCCACTGGTGCTTTTTTGTTGTTAGCGTCTACTCCATATTTGTTTTAAGTGTTGAATTGGGGCAAAGCTGCAGTAAATCCTGGTTTTTGAGTTTAGCAGAGGAGACAGTGTGTGAAGCAGCTATAAAACACAAAGTGCTACACACAGCACGTTTAACTCTGAACTGCCAGTGATGACCATCAGCTGCACTTTGATGAGCTAGTGTTATGAAGAGCTGCAGTCGGAGGTAAATCAGTGTCACTTGCCGTCACTCCTCTGGATGTAAATGACTATTAGATTGGGGGATGATTCAGGGTTTAAAAGGAGAAACAAATTGTTCAATTTGGGCTAATTAGAACAGAAAGTGTAGACGGTGACCAGCGTGGCCTTGGCTTGAATACATAATTACAGAGTGGAAAAATTATCCAGCCCCCCCCCCCCAAAATTACAGTCAGCTTTAACAAACAGGCGGACGGCCATATCAATTTGTATATTTTATGCCGCTGATATAAAGCATACACTTCAGTCCCTCCCATGTTCATGTAGCCTATCTATGTGTGTGTGTGTGTGTTTGAAGAGGTCGCTCATATTCAGGTCGATATAATGTGTTTTTCAGCCAATATTATCCCACTTTTGTTTGTGCTTTCCTTCATGCCTTTCTTTTCACCAGTTCTCCTTTATGTATTTTGCATTAATTGCATCTCTCTTAATTGTTCGTCTGTTAAATAGAGAGTTAGTGTGGTGCACAACAAGTGAGCGACAACAATGGCACTTCAGAAATGTTGCACACAAGCTAACACTCCAGCACACTTCAGTGCAGTGACAAAGTGCGGTTTTTAGTGCTTAATCAAAAAATCATTTTAAAAATAAAAGATATGATAATGATGTTATTGCACACTAAACAATTGGTTTAGACGTGCTGGTTGCTGAAAAAAAAAAAGACAATGGAGGAGGAAGAGTTGATGTGGAATTGAAGAAGGAAAAGAAGTGAAAATTTTATATTTAAAGTCTGTGTCACCTTGCGACAATGATGACTGCTGGGGTCATTTTTGTTCTTTGGTTTTCATTTTTCAGAAAACACTATGAATCTCTGAGGTTGTGAGGAAGGATAGATGTGGGTGAAACACTGGGTTGTATAGTCAAGAAAGAAAATAAAGAGCTTTTCCAAACTCCCCCAGCCTGCAGCACCTCGATCTGTTCATGCTTCTCTCCAGCACCACATCTCTGAAGGTCAAGAGGTCTGCAGCTGCCGCGATGCTTCACCCATGCTTTCTGTGCAGATCAGAGTACATGGCGGAAAAATTTGTTTTAATATTTTCGTTTCCACACAAATAATTAAAAAAATAAAACAAAAAAAAAAAGTAAAGTACTTCTGGGAGAACTTTACACATTGTACTACTGAAAGGCTTTTTCTCATACATCTGGCTGTCTCTGAGTTAAAAAAGGACTTAAAGGGCACAGAACAAATGGATACCGGTCATCCAAGGCACATGCTGCTTGAAGCTTTCCTTGCATCATTAAATATAAACCATTAAATAAAAGATTCAGAATTTGTCCTGATAGGATGAATCGAGAGCGAGGGATTATTACCTTGTGGCAACACCAGCGCTGCAAAAGATTAATTGGAATCCCTCAATCCAAATTAATTTAATTAAAAATGACCTTTGATGAATGCAAATTAAAAGTAGTCACTGAATTAAACCCATTCTTCTATTCACGAGCTGAAGGTGGTAAAGAACTGTTCGGTAAATAGGCTGTTCCCTCTGCTCAGATTTTTTTTTTTTTTTTTTCACCATTACTCCGATTGTGGGATACTCATAGCTGAAAGAGGGGCTATGTGATGGAGTATGACCACTGTCACAATACAGACAACAGAAAGGCTTGGTGAAAAATGTAATTTCCCCTCCTCTGTGGAGCTGCAGCAAAGAGGGGTGGGGTGGGGGTGGGGTGCGTGGAGGAGGGTGAACCCGGCAGAGTTATTTGCCTGCAACTACTAGAGCTTGTGGTAATTACTATAATGATGTCTCCAAGTCAAGGCAGAGCCAGTGCTGCGATCACACAGAAGCTGATCAGAAAATAAAAATTTCAGGGGGCACACTAGGCAGCCACAGTCATCTCATTAATGCACGCTAAAGAAGGAGAAATGACACAAAGATCTGTCTCAGGCCTTCACAAATACGAAGTGAGGTGGACAGCTATATTCTGATTGTGCTCTTGTACATGATATTGAGGTTTTGTAGGTTGATATGTGTTAAAAATATATATATGTATATATATATATATCTTTATGCCTTCAATAAATGAAATACTGAAGTGATTGAATATCTGTACACTGTGTCTGTGTGTCTGTGGTTTTTCTGGGAATGTAAGCAGGTTTAAAGAGTTAAAGAGTTTTTGTTCAACAATTACACATATTACACTTCAGACTTTTTCAAGTGGATTCAGATGTATTTATTCATATTATTTTTATTATTATTATTTTAACAGAATACCTTGATATTTAACATTTTTAAGAAAAAAAACTAATCAATTAATTGCATTTAAATGAAGGGGTTTTAGTTCTCTATGTGTATCACAGACCAGGCAACAGAAGTTCAATGAATAAATGACTTTTTTGGTGGCAAGTCAAAATTTCCCCATGGGTGGGATTTTTGACTCATGACCTCAGTATTTCTAAAATCCTGGCCCTGGTTATTGTCACCACTGAGGAAAAGGAAGTCTTGTTTTCTGTTCTCTCAGGAATCTAAGGGTGTGGTACACTTCAAATATATATTTTGGATTAAAGTGGACTCCTTTTTAGGCCAGCAAAATAAATAAATAAATATATGAGTCAATATTTCCCCACCAAAAAATTAAATCCATGGTCATTTTGGGAGCATTTAGACCTTCATTGGTGTGATTGTTATTTACAGAAAATGTAAATGAACTGAATGAAAAATAGTTGAATGTAAAAAATACGAAGTATGAAAAAATCCAATTGATTAAATAGAGACTTTCTTTTTAGTGTCTGGTTGTTAGTGTTGCCAGACTGAGTCATTTGTCTGCTCATTCATCTATTGAATGGATAAAAGTTGTTTTGGGCAGGTCGTGATAATCTGGCTACTTCTTCCTACAAAAAGTTTGGTTATATCCCAATAAAATGACCTTGCACCTTCTCTAATTAGTTTGATGACCAGTTTCAACTGATCTAGATTCAGGTCACTGTTTCACTTCTCTCACTCTTTAATCATCCGTCTCTTTAGCATGAATTGATTTCTGCTCTGTTGTGTCAGAGTGATGTCAGGTAAATATAATGTAGCTAAAGCTAACAGGGAGCAAACTAGTTTAATTCTAACTAAGGCTAGCTGTCAACTGAAATGTTCAAATACCTTTCAACATTACTGTAATTTAAATAAATTAGTTCTATGGCTCACCAAACACAATATGGTTTTGTAGAAGCTCTCTCAGTTTTTAGAAAAGATATTTCATTTCAAGACAGTAGTCTTGCTTCCTTTAATGTTAGCTAACATTAGCTAGGAAATGTAAGTAATCTAATTCCCGACCACCCCCACCATACGTGCGGATGTAGAGAGATGATGGAGTGGGCGAGGCTGAGTAACATCCTCTTGTATACAAGCTCAGTCAGTCCTTTGCAGCTTTCTGCTGGCACAGCCTGCAGTCAGTGCTGCTTCTGCTGGGCTGCCAGGCTCACACAGCAGCAGTAACAGCACAAGGTAAGTTAAACAAAAGTCACAGTAGTGACCGTACCCCTGTTTGAGACCAGACCCAGACCTCCCAAAGTGATCCAAAAGATGTGCAGGCTATATCCCTTAAATGCTTATACAGTATACAGCACATTTTATAAGATTTCTGTATGAATATGAAAAATGTGTTATGGGAACAATGTTTTGTCACGTAGACCGCTGGTGTATCTGCTGGTTTATTGCAGATTTATTGCACATTTCTATTAAAAATTACATTTCAAATGAAATGTAGGATAATGTTTGCAATGCAGTAAAATTTATGCAGTAGCATTACAGACAGAACAGCAGGACCACCCCCAAAAAAATAAATTTAAAATTGACAAGTGCCTGGAGTGCACACACCCTCACCTTAGGCCCAGGTGGTCTGAGCTCAACCCCCTAAACTCCCTGAAACACCACTGGCCATAATTATTTGTAAGCTAGTGAATTACATGGCATTTTGATAACGTTAGTTACGTGTAATGATTCTGAAATTGTGTTGTCTCAGTGAACTATACCATTAAAATCGAATGTATTTGCGTAACACCTGTATGTAGAACCATACAATTGATGAAATCATAACCTGTAAATGATTTATAAACAGACACCTGGCTGCATGGCTCAGTTAATAAATGTGGCTCAGTGTGTGCATTGTGTTTCTTTGAGCAGCAGATGAATGCTGCTCCTCTAGGCAACCTATTTTCCCCAAACATTTCACAGTAAAACAAATCATTTACTGTTCTTTGGGAGCCCATCAACCCCTACACCAACAATACATTTTCACAGCAGGCTAGTCATCCAATAAGCTGTGAAAAACAAGCAATTTACCAATTGATTTAATGTTTTTTTTTCTGCATTGCATTCATCATTATTGATCTATTTACCTGTAAAGTCATCATCATCATCATATCCAATTAAATCTTTTTCTGTGAAGTAAAAGAACCTTTCATTCTGTGCAGGGCTGCCGTAAAATACGGGTTCTTAGAACAACTCCTGCTTTAAGAGAGTGGAGGTATGGAAGATCTAAGCTGCAGAAAACAGACATTTTTCAGCAAACAATGTGTTGTGACCAAAAGCAATTTCTTCGTGACTCTGCGACTGGCCCGAGAAGACATGGTGGACATGCAGGGACGGTACGCTGCTGATGTGCACAGATGTTCCCCCTCATATCCACAAGCGTGTGACCACAGTCACTGGTTCGCCCTCGCCTGGCGCCTGATTTCGCAGCTTGCATCCTGCTCCATCCACATTACACACGGCCCTGTTTGATTCTGATAGGTCCTGAAAGCCAGGAGACATACGTGGCTGTAACAACATCAATGCGCTTCGCCAGGTTTTCAAGTCAGGGACATGTCTTATTATAATTACTAACTGTGTATTATTTATTTTGCTCCAGAGAGACAAATCGTCATGGTGCTCCTCGGACAGTTTTGTGTTTCCTCCCTCCCTCCTTCATGTCCTCCTTTCCTGGTAGAAGAGAGGAGACCACAGTTTGGGAAGAGGGACAGGACGAGTGCGGGGGGAGAGCGGTGGGGGCAGCAGTGATCTGCAAATCATTTATTTGCGTTTGGCATCTGCATAATGAGGCAGGGAGCCAATGGCAGTCCTGGCTGGCTGGATACAGGGTGGCATGCCTTCAGTTTTAATGGGCACACTGAGGAAACTTCCAATTCTTCTTGACATTTCTCATAGCGAAATAAACGTGCTCTGGGTCAGAGTGTCTATTAGGAAGATAAGAGACGAACAAGTCAATTATACTTCAATGACTGCATAGCCAGGGGACCTCATTAACATGATCAGAGAGGTCCATGCTGCAGAAGCCCTCTCCTGTGTGTAGCTCCTGATTAAGATGTGGAAGAATGACATGGCCCTTTTTTCCTGCTTTATGGCGAAAAAGACATAAATAAATACATTCAAACATACATAAGCAAGTACAAAAACACACGTATACATGGATACACATACACACACACACACAGTGGCCCACGTACACACGCACACACGTGCACACACAGACACACAGCAGACATTGCCAGGACGCCGTGTCTGGCCAGCCAGCCAGAAATTGTTGACACATTCAAAAAAGTGAGAGGCACACTCCATCAGGGGCTGTGGGGAGGTTTTATGTGCTGATAGGGTCACGGAAGTGGATGCTTTGAGAAAACATTTGTGGCAGAGGATGTTGCGAGCTGTCATGCACAGCATGGACGCATGGCCTTGGGTTGCAAGTGGAGGGTGGGTGGGGGCGGTGGTGGTGGAGGGGTGGGGGTGTAGCAGGCGAACAGGCGGGGCACGGGCTGAGGCTGAGGCGGAGGCGTGGGTTAAAAAAAGCAGAGCCTGGGGTTTGGTGGGCGGAGTGGTGCATGCTCCCCCCACCACCACCCCCCCACCCCCCCCCCCCACCCCCCCCCCGTTTCCGATGTGCTGGCTTGTTTTCTCAGTGAGGACACTGCGATCTGTTGACGTTGATGGGATGAGTGCAGACAGGGTACAGGGAGCACGGCTTGTCTTTTCTAGTGCTTGCATAGTGTGCATCATATCCAGCCACTGCTCAGCTAAGGCTCTAATGAATTAATTTAAGTGCTTATCTGGACCAATGGGAATTGATCAGCAGTCATCTTATCAGCAACAACACAAGTGTTAGCTAGCCAACTACTTTTGACTCAAAGAAAAACAGCGCAGTCTTACATGTGTTCAGCTATTACAGTAGTACTTGATACTCATTCCATGTTTTTTTATTGCTAAGAAAACAGATGAAAAACAGTATTCATGAGTCATTTTAGTTTTTATAAATGTATTTGAAAGAGGAAAAGAAATGAATTACATTAAAAGCTGGTTTATTCACCTTCATGAATAACTTGGTAACCTCACCCAGAGTTTTAGGATTGAAGTTGCAGTTCGAGAGAAAGATTAAGGTTCAGTAAGTCAGTGGTTCTCAAAGTGCGGTTCCTGAGGGCTCCCAGCAAAATGAGGAATCATTTATTTTCACTATAATTCCGTCCATAAGTAACACAATGACAGATTGTATGAGTGTTTTGGTCATGGATTTCGAACACTTCCTGTAATAAATCATCTAAAGGCGACAATCTTATCAGATGGGGGTGCATGGCCTTGATGTGAAAAAGTCTGAGAACCACTGCACAAAGTGTCAACAGGAGTAAAGTTTATTTATATACCACCTTTCTAAATTAGTCTTCACAAAGTTCTTCACAATAAAAGACAAAACAAGAAAAGAGAGAGATTATATAAAGGCATGAAATTGAAGAGAGATAAAAGTGAGTAAAAAGACCAGAAGCTCTACTCTGAGTCTTAACGTGTTAACGTTTTCCTTAGTTTTGACATTTTGAAATTTTCCTTTTACAGCTGGATATAAAGAAACTGTCCTCTGTTCACCTGGACATTGAAATGGATCTAATGTCTATCAAATAGCCAATCACCATCATTATAAAGATTAAGCTTGTTTGCTGTAATTTTTTGATGAACTTCTCTCGTTTGCTTTTTGCGTGTGAGCGTGGAGAAGAGAGGAGAAGCGACAGTAACTAGCCTTTGTCCACAGGCACACCAAGCACACACAAAGGCGTCCCACTAGGAAAATTCCCAGACATATCTGCTCACATACCTCCATTATTGCTCCCTGAAACATGAATGATTTGATTATTTGATGACAGCTTATTTCTTAAATCTGTTTCGGCACCATATGTGTCTAATATGCAGCTCGCCCGCCATATGAATGCCTTGCCCTGGGCTCTGTGAGTGGCCAGTGCAGTTTTCAAACCTGGAGGGAGGATTGGCTTGTGAACTCAGACAGGCATACTGTGCTGTGCAAAAGCGCATCGGACTGGAGTCAAGTGCATGTTCAAGGAAACATCTTCGTAGTGCCGTACATCCCGTGTTCTCCCACTCTTCTCTTTTTTTAATATTATGAATTAATAATGCAGCTTAAGGCTATAAGTGCTGTTTTTGAATATCTTGGCCAAAGCAAACCAACCAAATCAAGCAGAATAAAGCTATGGAGAGCCTCTCTTTCATTATTTCCATTGCCTTCCTGAGGAAGTATTCTTGTTATCATAATTGGTTCCCCAGTCTTTTTCCTTGCAGGAATTTTAAAACATGACAGTGCTTCACAATTCAAACTAACTTTAACCAGCTTTGCAACCTGTGTCTCATCACAGTAATTGGCTCTTTAGTTGATCTGACTGGACGACAGTGATGGCCTGACAATAAAACATGGGAGACTGTCCGTAACAATGTCCACAGACTATTTGAATTCATTTCTATTTCTTGCAGAATTTAATTATTTTTCCAAGTTTGACATTTTTCTATTAGTGCTGATTCAGTTTCACATAAAGCAAAGGCATCAGACTTTAGCAGTTAAAAATATTTCAATTACAATTTTTTATGTTGTTTTTGTCATATTTTTGTGTAATTTTAGTAGAAATATTTATATTAAATCTGGAGGTTTTTTCTACCTCTTTTAATGAAGCCATCACATCAGTTTTGAAAGTACTTTCAATATTTACACCTACACGAGCGCCACAGTTCTTGCATATTACCCTTTCACACAAATACCTTCAAAATAAGAGCATAATTTAAAAAAAATAAAGTTTTCATCATCAAAGATTACCACTATCTTATTCCTATTCACACACTGATTTTAATTGCAATCAGGATTGAAAAGTCAGGTAATATTTGGCCAGTAATAATCTGTCCAATAATAACGTGTGTTTTTGTGCACTGTGTTGACACTTGAAAGTTAGTAGAGTTTGTATTTTGCCTCTGGGCCTTTAAGCGCCGTGGCTGATGGATGCTGCAGTGCAGATGAAGGTCACAGAGGTCAGGACAGGGAGGCCACAGAGAGTGAGTCACTCTAACAAGCGCCCTGTGAGGAGTGTCCGTCACCGCATTCCCACTCTCATTCACACCTCGTATAAGGAAGAACCTGACAGCTCACCATTGGAAATCACTCGAATGCAGGGATATCATATGACTTGTTCAAATAAATACAGAAACTTACTGAACTGGAAGCTGAAAGGATTGGCTCAGAGTGATGCAAATGACCTCAGGAGCAGCCCGAATCATGTAAACACATTCTTCCCTATTGAAGCGTGCCATACAGAAGAGGGAATTGTATAGTGCTATGGAGAAATTGCTTTAAGAATTAAGAAATTGCAAGGCAAATGGGCTATTTTGATTATTTTTCTGCACTCTCAAAGAACTTTTCCAACAATTGAAAGATACTGGCCTTGCTAATTCTCCACTTCTGAATAAAATCAATTCATGAGCTGAGAATGAGGTCATACTGTAGTCTTGGGATACAAGTCTTCCTTTATCTAACTGCAAATAAAGCACACCACTGCTTCAAGGTTTGTGTCACAACAAAATTTCTAGAGGAGAAAACTGCAACAAGGGCATATTCTGATACTTTTGACCACAGCCAAAAATTTTAGCAGTTAACCTGGCAGCACTTCCAACAAATCTAGTTTGTAGATGTCATAAAGGTAAACATGCCCTCAGGGGACAAAACAGTGTTGTGCATATCAGAAAAGGGACCAAAGAGCACAACTCAGGAGGCAGATGTTAAAGTAAAGAGTTTTTAATTCAGAAATAAAAAAAAAACAAAGATACAAAAATCCAGACAGGCAGACAAAGCACAAAGGATCAGGCCGAGGAAAACCCCCCCCTCAAAACAAACAACACACACACAGGCAAGGTCCAAAACCAATTCAGGATCAAAACAGGCAGGCAAGGAACAGGAGAGCGCTGGGAATCTAAGGCACATGGCAAAAAGACAGTCTGGCAGAGAGCAAGTGGAAAAGGACCGGTGTATATACGAAGGAGCTAATGAGGAAACGAGGAGAATGGGGGGCAGGTGAGTGTGGAGGTGCAGGTCAGGTGATTCTACTGGCAGGAAAGGCAGGCAGGTCAGAGTGGCAGGGTCTGAAAGGACAGCTGGGTTAGAGTATATATGTTAAAATAACTGGACTGAATGAATGAAAGGATGGAAGACCACACAGAACAAGCTCTTTAATTGACATACTATGTAACCCCAAACCTGTGAGTGCGAAGGAAAATGACGAACAGAAGAATCTGCTGCTGGAGAGATAACGCTGGCTGTTCCCCAACAAGACTTACAGCAATGGTTGACTTCACTCCTTCGCACCAAGGCGGAAGAAGCCGACACAGAACTCTAAATGTGATAAAGGTAACACAACATTTCATCAGTCCTGTTGTTCATTTGACATGTGAGAAATGAAAATGAAGGTGGAGAAATCCAAAATCACCAGCAGGAATTAATACTTTGCCTTTTTTGACACAGACTTGGATCATTTGGATCATCGGCTTGTCTGCGACTGTTTAACGCTGCTTATTACTGTGGGGAACTGAGGCATATAACGTTCATTCCTCCAATAACCTCTGAGCCATACGAAAGCTGTTATGTCTGGAACAGAGCACAGCACGAGTGCCACTATGCTTTCTCACGGCAGGTTGTTCTGCCTCTCCAGCAGAAACAGACAACACAAGACTTTTACTCCCTAAAAAATTTAATTTTGAAGATTTTCTAAATTATAGGTAGGGTAGGAGAGTTATTGCTTTTATTTTGATGTGTGCAGTTTCTGCATAATGCTGCACCTTCTAATAGCTTTAATAGAGCACAAATTCAGAATATATTGAGAGTTCAAATGTATGCTGAGTGAAAGCTATTAATCTTTATGTCTATATGTAATAGAGTATAAATCCAAGGTTTTTCTTTCTTTTCAAGGTCATTCCAGCTCACAATAAATGATTTTCAAGCATTTCGTTGATGCACAAAAGTTCAAATTTATCCTGTTGGGAACACGTGGCAACCTCATAGTGACACTAGAGGAAAAATCTGGGGATCGCCAAATCCACCAGGGTTCATCCTCTGGCATTTAGTCTCAATACAGCTTGCAGATATTTAGAAATTTTGCTAGATAAGTGAAACATTTTGTGAAAACTTTGACAGATGAAAAGTTGATTCATTCTCCAGGCAGCATGAATATTTATCCGCACCAAATTTCATGGATCTATTCAATGGTTGTCAAGATTTCAGTGAAACCCAGACATTTCACCTCATAATGTCTCTATAGGGAAAGTCAGCAGATCACCAAAGTCAGTGGGATTGATTTTTTGGTTAACATGAATGCAGAGGCACAGCTTGTGAACAGGCAAGTCAGGCAACCGCTTGGGGCCCCCTCGGGAGACGCACCACCAGGAGTCACATTTTGCAATGTCAACTTTAAACCCCATTAAACCTTCCATAAAGACAATACGCAGTGCACTGCTTTTGCCCCAATCCCCTATAAGTGGGGCCACTGTGGGGGTTTCTTTGAAGGGCTTATCTGCCTGGGCCCCCCCAGAGTCAAGCATCACCACTGCATGAATGTCTGCATCAGATTTCAAGGCAATAGTCATTCAATAGTTGTTGAGATATGTCAGTCTGGCCCCAAAGTGGTGGACTGACTGACAGACCTAGAAACTAGATTAATAGATTTGAACATTTAATTAAAAAAAAAAAACATCACACTATTATTTATTATCTAACTTGTACTGTGCTGCATTGAAGACTGTCTCTGTCTCTCCAAAAAAGAGAATCATGAAACCCTTATTTCTTTTACTGCTCAGGTCTGCATGCACTGTGGCGACTCAGTGGTATTTACCATAATAACCTCAGCATCAGCTTTGAAAATGGTTTGTGACTTTTCAATATAGCAAAAAATGCCATTATAAAGATCTGTGTTTTGTAACAAACATGCCTGTGGTTACTGATAATTGTGTGTACTGGAGGATGGTGTGAAGTCTGTCCCCATAAAACGCACTGCTCCTACATTTGTTTTGCCCCTGGAGGCTAAAACAGGTCACAGTGTCAAAGTGCTCATTTGAACAAGATCAGGCATGTTATAATTTTCAAATTTCCCCACGTGCTGGCTAATTGTCCATAATTGCCAAATCAACTGGTCAGTAATTTAATTTTAATTTGTCAGGTTTTTTCTCTTCTCACTCCCTCACTTTCCTCCATATTGTAGATGTAAAGACGTGGCCTCTTTGGAGTGTCAGGTTCAATGAAGTGGGCTGAGATGGGACCCAATTAATATCATGAACTGAAACCTGAAAAAGGAAAGAACAAACAGGATCTAAAAGGGACATGTCCTCAGGATATAATTGAGTCTGATTACATCAGCTTTCATTTAAACAATGATGCCCACAGGGTTTAGGTTTGATTTGAGGATATGCACATTAAAATAAAAATAATTCCTAAATCTCTGAACAGCCTCTGATCTTTCTTTACTTACCTGTAAATGTCAAACAAAAGGTGCTCTGTATTACCACTGGCAAAGCTGTCACTAATGAATTTGGAGATACAGTAGTAAAATCTCAATAGGCCTTTTAGAGTTTAGAGAAAAACCTGTATTACAGTCAATTGGTGGTCCTCATCTTACTTAGAAGAATATGTTCTGAAATGTTAGAAACCTTGTTAATTTACCTGCTTTGGGATAAAAAATTATTATATTATTAAAAATTAGAGGACCGGTTCACCTCTGTTTCCCACTTACCACCACTGGTACATGTGGTGAGCAGTGTTTCATAGCAAATCTGGCCTGAAACTTAGACCACCCCACCTAACATAATAAAACTTAATACATTAAAAAAAAGCAGTGCTGCTATTTCAAATAGGCTGGGTTAGTGAGTTGATCAGAGTGGTTTAACCCCTGTACCCCGAAAACTCTGTAAAATGCTTAAAAAGCAATATTTTCAAAGCTGTAAGCATTGCACTATAAGTGACATTACATTAAATTGTTGTGGTGGCAAAAGTAAAGATAGTAATGGCTATCTGAAGACCTGGGTAAATAAAACTGAAACACTCTGAATGGATGGATACCACCTGGTGGACATGAAAAAATAAGTTGAGTAATTTAAAAAAAAAATCTGCATAAAATTGCATGCTAATATGAATCTAAATAA
The DNA here is from genome assembly GCF_021018895.1 of Seriola aureovittata. Taxonomy (NCBI): domain Eukaryota; kingdom Metazoa; phylum Chordata; class Actinopteri; order Carangiformes; family Carangidae; genus Seriola; species Seriola aureovittata. The sequence goes on along the minus strand of NC_079370.1, from coordinate 23,216,834 downwards.
AATAATGTCATTTGATAGATAACATTTTTTGATTAATTTAGCCCATGATAAATGGATGGATACTACTGTAAGCGCTAATATTATATTGTAGCTGGAATCCATTCCATCATGAATTGGATGGAAGACAGGAACACCCCTGAATGAATCTCTGTCACAGGGCTGATAGCACTGGGGTCATGGTGGTACAGGGGTCTTGGTTGTCACTGGGCAGTACAAGGAAACTGGAGGTGAGATCCAAACCCAGGACCTTGTTTTTTGTGACTCTAAATGTTAACTATACTTAAAAATTTACATTTTCTGAAAGGTTATTCACTTCAAGTACATGTAACTGTAGCGATCAGTCCAGAGGTGTGAGGTTAAGATAAATGCTTTCATTCTTCCAGGCCTGAAAACTCCTCTCTTTTTAAAAGTCTAAGCCTCCCACTGCTCTCTCTCTCTCTCTCTCTCTCTCTCTCTCTCTCTCTGTCACTCTGATAGACTAATAGCTCTTCTCTTCCCTTGTATTCTTCCAAGGATCTCTGCGCGGTGGACCTTCAGATTGCATTACCCAAGGCTAGTCCAGACTCTTGAAATTGTAACCTTATGATCCTCCAGGCTAAACTTAATGGGACACCAGAGTCCCAACCCGCCCCAACCAGCCCAGTGGATTAGTGCTACTCGGATCCGATCACATCCAGGCCCATCACAGAGGCTCTGCAGACCAACTAACTGCAAATGTGAGGCGGCACCTCTTGGCCCAAGACCTGCCTGAGTTTACCCATAGCCTCAGGTCATGTGGCCTCACTGACCAGCCTCAATGGCCTGGGGGTACTGAAACAGCAGCGTCAGAGAGGGAGGGAGAGGCTGACCGACCCAGAAAAACCAGCATGGTCAGACACATGATGGTCACATGATGAACCCTCCCTGTTTTCTGTGAGCTAAGATATGGACTAAAAAACATCTGGAGGGCATCGCCACAAGCAGCAAAAGGCGTGTCTTTGGCTGAAGTGGGGCACGGTCAACAGGGAGATAGTAAGAGAGACAGAGAAACAGCCAGAGGAGGGCTAAAAGATTTCTGATTCTTGGTTGTGCTCCAGTTTAGGGGATCTTGCATGCAACCGTTTCTACACATATGGAAACCTTTGCCCTATAAACAAATCCTCAAAATGTATTGAACAAACAGTGAAACAGCTTCAAGAACCTCAAGCAAGTCCAGTTGCTTTTGTAGCACCTAGAAATTCCTCCTATGTCATTTTTAATAAGCGTAGACCAAAGCAGGCTTTCAGTTCTTGGTTCTGGATTTTTCAGCTAAAACGGCAGCTGTTGCTAACATATCATATCGTAGCTAGCTAGCTATCGTTAGCGTGATGAGTTGATTAGTGTCTGACTGACTCTTTTTGAAACTACAACTCTGAGTAAATGTTTTAAATGTGTAGTTGATAATATCAACATGATATCAAGTTAAAGGACTGGAGGAGGAGGAGGAGGCATCCTCATCTGATCCATGTAAAGCATGGAATAAAAGAGTACTGTTGTATAGTTTTTTCAATCATAGTATTATATACGGTTCAGTATTTAATGGAAACCTGATATGTTTGAAAATATTAGCAATATATCTGTTGGTAGTAAGCTTCTTAGGTGGACATGCTAATCATCTCAGCTTACATTAAAACACTTAAACATACTGATAGCTTAACTTGTGCTAAAGAAAGAAAAAAAGGGGAAAAAAGTCTCAATCTGAATCTGAATTGTATAGTACTTATTGAGAGTGGTGCTTTTTATGCTGTTTTTTCTCCTCCATCTCTCTTGAAAAAGATCTCAGTGACATGTTCCTTTGTTACTCAGAAGAAAAGAAAAATAGAACAGATGATGATGAAGTATATTCATCAAGTGGGTATTTAAATTTTACTATTGTACTTCCATAAAGCTGGGAGATCTCCAAAGAGACAGATTTAAAAAAATAAATAGATAAAAAAAATCTAATCTAATCTGTGGCCAAGGTATCCTGATTATTAGTCCCTACATTTTAAATTTTATTTTTGTTAGGTAATCTCTATAGTGGCCATGATAATTATGACAGGAGTCAAGGAGGAAGTCAGTCAGGTGACGTACTATGTAAAGCGACAAAATCTGCATTAGGAGGATGTTCGGTGGATGTGTGTGTTGACAAAACACAGGACAGCTGATAGTCTGTTTGTTTTATCCACAATCTTAACCGCATGTCTATCATTGTAACCATGACGATGAACCTCGAAGAAGTATTGTGACGATAAAACACCATCTTTTCATCTTTTAGTTTTTGGTTTTGACCACATGTTCATTATGGTCACCATGATGACGACTGTCCAGTAGGCCAGCCGCTGGTATGCTCCTATTGGTCGTATAATTGTTACCATGACAACGAAGGTCCAGCGCGCCTGCCTCTGCTACACCCCAATGGGCAGTATCTAAGGGCAGGGACAATCTATGGTTGTTTACATTGGAGGACTTGTTGCAATAGCTATATGCTCATGTTTTTCATGCTCCATGTCGACTGTTGGTAATGCAGACTTTATTTCTAGAAGTCTCCATGCTCAAGCCCAGGTACCTTTGATGACATCACCACAGATTTCTTTGGAAACACTTAAAAACTCCCCCAGAGCCACAAACACAACTGTTCATAGGCTGAGTAGCATTACCTAATCTTCAAAGAGTGACCCCTATGAGGCATTACCAGCTCTATGTGTGTCATACCTACAGAAAATCAGAAAATGCCAGGTAGTTGCAGCTTTTAACCTGTTTATCTTCACCTTTGTTTCTCCAGTGTTTTATCTGAACATATGTTGTCCATTTCACCTACCTTCAAGACAACTTGTCAGTGATGCTCAATAGCTGAGCAACAACATCCATGAGACATGAGATACCACAATAACCTGTCCATGGCTTTGTTAACAGGCTCATTGTACAAACAAGGACATATCGGACTAAGTATAGGAGCCACTTGGTGAGAGAGAAGAAGAGATACTGGATATTGCTAGAGTATGGGGACAGTGTGGGAGACATGGCTGAGAGTAAACAGAGGCAGATATTTGAGTCTAATTGCAAAACCCATTTAAAGAACAGTGTCAAAAGAATTAGGTGCAGAACGTCAAAGCTCAGTGTAACGAAAGCCAACAAGTTGACAGGGAACTAGTGAATCTTTGTGGTGGGCGCATGCAGCAGCTGAAATATCTGGCAAAACTTGTATGTTGAGTAGTGTTTTATCTGATTGGATTACTGTTACTCAGACCACGCATAGTCAAGCGCAAGTAACACAAAGATCTTTTCTTCGATTGACTCCTCTCTCTCTCGATGTGTTCAAGATCCTGGTGGGTGGAGGTGATGGATGGATGTAGACTCGTTGACCTACATGAATGACATTTCCACACTCGCGTACGTCATTTAAAGCACATATTGGCCTCATTTAGAACATACAGGACTATTATATCTCTGATTTCAGTGCCTAGAGGCTCAAATGAGGGGGCACATTTGTACCAATCAACATGAGGGTTAAATGCATTAGTGAGCTGATGCATAACATTTTAAAAGCTACTCAAGCAAATCAATGCTGTGCGTCATCTGATTCTGTATCTTATATGGGCTAACGTGTCTAATCTTAAACGTGCAGTTATCTAAGGCTAGTGGTTTTTCATTTTAGTGCATCCAAATAACATCCTCTTTCAAAAAAAAGTATTGATAAGAGCACCTGCAGTTTGACAACCAGTCGGAAAAATGAAAAAAAAAAAACATCAGACATGTTTGAGGTTACCACTCGATACTTTCACTGCTGCAACCTTTCATTTGGAACACACTCCCACCTTTCAACAGATAACGCTTGTCTGCTTAAAAGCCCACCTCCCTATTCATCGCCTTTGTCATTGTGAGACAACACGGTGATGCTAGACTGTGTTTTGAATTAGGCTGCTCGCTGTTTATAGGTATTGTGCTCGGGGCTGTTGGGCCAGCGTAGCCTGGCCTCCAGGCCATTGTCCCTGCTGACAATGGATAATGAGCTATCCACCCATATGCAGCCAGCAGAAGACAGACACACCTACACACAGGAGAGTATTATTTTACTAAGCCAGTGTTGTCCTGTTATAATTGATTGATCGATCTTTTCTACTTGCATCTTTTTTTTCATGAAATACTCTGACCAGAGCATTTGCGTTGGGAGCTGGGTTTGGAGTACAGAAAATCACACAGAGCCTTCTACACAAGGTCAAGAGTCTGATCAGGTGCTCTTTACAGGCCTGTGAGAAATTCAATGACCATAACAACAGATGATGATTTTAAATAACCTTTGGGGTATACAAGCTGTATATTTTTAGATTATATTTGAACAACTCATTGTAGAGACAATACAGTTGCATCTCAAAGATTATAGGAACAATGCATGGCTCCATGATGGGGATTCACTGGAGAGTTTGACAGTCTGATTGTTTTGAAATATTGGGCTTTTAGCGCTAGTCTATTCTCCAAAGTAGTCACAATTATAAACCTTCATTCAAAGTTTTTTTTTTGCCACTTATGGGCAACGAAAACACAACACTGACATATTGTTATGTTTTTAGTTGATATGATGAGCTTTTTATCAACAGTTGCACATATGCAGTGGATGTAGGGCAACATTAACATTCATTTGAATTCCTGTTTTCTAGCCACCTGATAAAACGAGGTATTTATAAGTTTTGCTATTGCTACAGCATTAGCATTAACAGCTGTTTACTTGTCAGTCTAGAAGAAATGTTGCGAGCTCACCATCAAACTTAATTCCTTTACTCATCAAGAGCTGCCTCCACAGGCTGAAAGCAACAGCTTTTCTCTAACTCTTGTCTCTATCACATCCTTTCTTCTTGTTGTGATGAGTGGTTGAAAGATCCAACTCATGCCACTCCAAGTAGTAGTACATATGCAAACTTGACCAAACTGACCTAAACAATGACAATTCCCCCTTCATTTTAGCTCAGGTTTGGTCTTTACCAACTCCTGAAGGAAACATCAGGTACTTTTGCAGCTAAATGCTCCATGCTAACTTCATCTGTTTGCCATTTGGTGCTGGACAGGTATCGTTCAGTGGTTTTCATCAGAGCTTCAGAGCTTTTTTTCTTTCGAAAAGCTCCCTGTTATATATGGAAACACAGCTGATGAGAGAGGAAAGAGCGAACTAAAAAAGGAAAGTTCAGGATGTAAACCAAAAATAATATGCTGAAAGATGCTAATATTGTCCGTAGAGCTGAGGGAAACCCTTTAACATTATACATTATCTTTTATTCCACTCTCAATATAAAAATATTTACTGTAGCAGCTTGAAAAAAAAACAACTAGTTTTCACGTCAGCACACTCTTCAGTTAGCTTATTTAACAAGAAAATTTAAAATGACTCTCCAACAATTTGATACAGCGAGTTCATTTACATGTCACAACGGTTGAATAATGTGGAAAAAACCAAAACATGTCCTCTGTCTTCTGTGGCTCTGCAGGGAGCTTTCAAAGTCGGAAAAAGTAACCCTGGTGATGTCATTATTTCAGCATGGGCTTTATGACAACACATTTTTCACAAAGTGGGGGCATAGTGTTGAAAGAACTAGCTTTCAGCATTATTTAAAAATGAACACAGTGTTTCCAGTATTCATTATGTCCAACCTTGTCACCTGCCAATCACTGCGATGTGTGATGTTGACAAAGTACTAAGCACTGTGACATACTGATCAAAAAGAAAAAATACAGCCTTTGTAGGTTCTTTAATTTATCCATCAGGTGGACAAACTCAGGTGGACCCTTGAGCAGTTAAGGAGATAACACAGCAGGCGGATTTACATGCTGCAACAGATGAAAAAAAAAGAGGCCACCTCGCTCATCGTGGCCCGTTCAAAGGGAACCAGGTTATTAATGGGCAAGGAGAGCACTGGAGGCTGCATTACCATCACATGCACCTTGCTGTCCTCATTTATAATCAGCAAACCACACACATTGAACATACAGGAAGGACACGCACCAGAAGCACACAAGCTAAGAGGACAAACTACTTTCTATACCCATAAGAACCACAAGCTGTTGTTGCCTCTCACAATTAATTAGGCAACTTATTGAGCTCAAGATGCAATATGCATGTTAATTTAATGGGTTATGTCTGGTTTCAGAAAAAAGAGAACATGCTTTGATGTTCACAAAACTTGGCAGTAAATCACTGGCAGCAAACAATTACAGAATTAATGAAGATCCAGAAAACAACAGCACAGGCTATTGTTGCAAATACATGCATGTTAATTTCTTAAAGCGCATGCATGTTAAATGTGATTTCAGCCAATAGTGTGCCTCAGGCTGATTGTCAGTGCTCTCTTACAGGTCTTGAGTGCATCAAGTGTGATGTCAGGCTTACCTTTCTTTGTCAGCCAGGCGATTAAATTTGTTTTGGATCATGGTCCATATTCATTTAAGATGCAACTTTAAAAACATCAATACATCACATACAATACAAATGACATAAATCACACATATACATTACAATTAATACAGTTAAACAATGCATTAATTATAGGCCTATTATTCTCTGCCCTGTACATAGTATTTTTAGGCTGATGAACATATTAGCAGCACCATCACACACATTAATAAACAAAACGTAGTACAATTAACTAATAACAGTATGCCACTGCTCTTTCAGCGACAATAATAAGTACCTTTAATTTCCAAATGGGGTACAATATATCAAAAAAGTTGGCAAAATGTGGACCAGCCATACTTAATTTGACGGAATATATAACATGCATTTTAAACTAATCAGCTAAAATCAGCTGCTTTAAATGTCTCCCAGTATGGCAAAATAGATTGTGAGGTACAAATGTTCCAATCCAGGATCATTAAATAATGTCTTTGGACTGACTTGTTTGCATGGTGGAGCAGAAGTGAAGGATTTAGGTCACATGCAAATGTCTTGCTTGTAATATTTTCAGCATGTGTTGATCCATCTGGAGCTTGCAGCAGAATAATAAGCACAAGCCTGGCTAGCATGTGCCGACATTCAAGACGCGGCAAAGACATGCTCAACAGCTAAAGGCAACGTGCTGTGTATCTTAACTGAACTAGGTTAGCTTATTTGAACATGTTAATTTCCCTGCTCTTTTATTATAAAATAGTTGAACAGAATCTTTGTTCCAAAGACCAAAACCCTGGTCTTATCACTTGTTTAATTTTGCCTAAAATACAGGTTAAGTCTAAAAACATGCATCCAAATACTCACAAATACTCTAAAGTAGCCTATTTTAGTAGAACATTGGGTTTTTCAGTCCAGAGAGCTGCAGGGAATGATGTCTGTGTGCCCTGTGTTGCAACAAAAATTAATTAAACACGACTTTGGGTCGTGATCACACGTCATGTTAGATTTCTGTGCAAGAATCCCCACACTGAGCGCAAGGCCTCATCTAATTATGGAAAAGTTGTCAAGGCGCTGGCGCTCCTGCTTGGTATCTGCGCGTGGTACCCGCCCGAGAAACAACAGGCTGTCTGAAACCTGTGCCCACCACTGCCTCACAGGCTAAAACCTGTGCGACATGCAGGCCTCACGAAGTGTCTGCAAAACAGAGATGTCACTCTAAATTACTCACAGAATCATTCACAGGAACAGCAGAATGGTATGAAGCTGCTGAGCAGGGGTGGCTTCTTGGTTAATCGTCCTCATTCAGTCCACCACCAGCCAGGCAGGGCATTGGATTTGCTGAGAAAATGTAGCAACTTGTGTCTCATATCACCAATAGTACTTAGCAGCACGACTTGCATTAGGTTATTTAACAGAAAGTAGCTCCTGGACTACTGAAAAAAAGATAAAAATCAAGAAAAAATAATCAAATTAAGCTATGCTGTTTATGACTCAGTGTTATTGATCCCTCAAAGTTAATTGTCTTTTGGTTACAAAGTGGTCTACATATGGAGGTCAGAGGTCAGAGTTGAAGCTGAAGATGTGCTGCTCAGGCACCATTCAGCAGGGTCAAACAGTGTCAACACCATGCAACCCTAAGTGACCACGCTGTCTTCACAGTCTTCACAGTAAGATTTAAGCCTGTAAATGTTAAAAGTAAGCATCAGAAAGCAGGAATGATCAAATTGCAGACAGCAATTTAAAAACTCAAGAATTCAAGATTTCACTTTCCCCACCAACTGTAGAATGCGTGTTTTGTCCAATACGTGTTGCTCTCTGAAAGCTTGAAACATCGCATTACTGGTTATTTATTGGATGTTGCTGGATGTTGCAGTGATGACTTATAAAAAGAAAAGTAATAGATAAACACAGTTCCTCAAAATCCACCGTCTACAGCAGATGTGCTGACACTTGGTGCTGCTGCACAGATAAAAGGTGTAATACCTTCTATATACTATGTGAAAATCTATGCAGAGTAATCTATATGACTGCTTCGGCTCACCGCACAGCAGACACAAGGCCTCGGTGAATAAAGGCCTTGGCAGTTTCCACACACCAGCAAAGATGCAGAGGCATCATGGGATTTCAATAACATCCGTTCATCCAACATCCTACTTTCCTGACATGGTGGCTGCTGTGAAACATTGATTTTTGTTGACAAAGTTGGGCTTTGCATCCATTCAGTAGACAAAGGCAAAGTTAAAGAATAAAATAAACGTTCAGGAAAAGTGGAGGCAAAGAATCCTGGGTTATTCTCTCAGGGAGTTTTTATACTGTGATTCTTCTACTCCAGCATACAGCAGCCCGCCATCATGAATGAGTGTATTTCAAAAGGGCATAGAAAAGTTGCATGTTGGTTGCATTCTATTCACAGTTACTGGTTGCACTCTGTGTATCTGCTCCTCCTGCAGCCATCTTCAGTGCATGTATATTGCTCTTTGTGAGTGAGAACGGAGAGCAGTGTACTGGTGTGTATAAAATCCTTGAAGTGTAAACTATTGTCCATCAGATCACACTGATTTACAACTCAGGGGGCAGATGTTTTGGAACAAATTTAAGAGTTTTTATACGGATACTTCAAGGATTTTTGACTAGAAAAACGATTTATTTTGTCAATATTTGTAATATTCAAAGACAAATCATATTACGATGCTACAGTAGTATTAGCAGTAATATTGAGTGTGCTTACAATATATACCATAATTCGGATTAAAATTTGGATTTTAAGATTAGTACAATAGCAAAAATAAAAATAACAAATTTATACAAAGGTGTCTGAATGTTATACATTGTAAAATGTGGCTGTTGTTGTTCTAAGATATCTTGGTTTTGTAAAAATGTTTAAATTCAAAAGTATTAAATGTTATTCAAAAGCTCTGAGTTTAGATCCTTACCTCAGTTGTACCTTTTCTTAATCTTAAATCTGAATTTCTCTATCTACAAGATGGCAGCATACATTAATCTAAATGTTACTTTTAGTAGTGAACAGACCAGCCACAGATAATATGTTAGCATAATGTAATTTATTCCATTTACATATTGACAATTGTGTTATCCACATGGGCTGCAGTATAATGGAAGATGTAATGTCCTGTCATACAAAGGCCAGGAACAATACAGGAGCCTGAACTATTAGAGATTAGATGGAAATGTAGCTGGTGAAATTAGCCCAGAATAAATGAAATGATTCATTGGGTGGGTTATTATTGTTTTTACAGTTGTCATTACCTTGTGTCATTATATTGAGTCATTAGCAACATATATTGCAGTATATCTATAAAAAAAAAAGGAGGAGAAATAACAGACACACATGCATTGAAATCATTATTACCACCAATGTTGCACTCGTTCCCTTAAAGGCCTTTAGTGATATCTGCTTAAGCAATATATTAGAGCGCCATCTGCTGGTCTTTTATAGAGGTGGTTATAAATTTCAGCCTAACTACTGCAGCAGTAAAAATGATGTGTGTAGTCAGAATAGTGCATACATCAGTAAATGTGCAATATTTTACTTGAGGTAAACAGGCCAATTTAACAAAATAAAAATAATTTGTGATTATAGACTAACATTCCTAAAAGCAAAAGCCACAAATGAATGGCCCTGAGAAGAAATTAAGTCATTGTGTTTGAACCCAAAAGTGCAAGCAGGACAAGCTGTTTGTGCAGTGGTGGCCGGGCAGATGGGTCACGTTTTTTTGGGCTTAATGTCAAACAGGCGAGTGGGAGGATGGGTAGACAGACTCATACAGGCGATGTTCCCCCAGGGGCTTTACTGATAGGCACTGATCGCAAGGTCTTAGCAAGGTGCCATTTAATGTGAGACTGTAAACAAGGTCAAAAGGATGTCGGGTTACAGCTGCCAGTCACCCGGCCAGTCTGTGACCAGCAAGGTGCCACAGAGGCCTGCAGGGTGATGTGGAGAGTAAAGGAGACAGAGACGAGATAAGAGAGTAATCTACAGTATTTTACTAATAGTCAGTTTTACAAAGGAGCAAACATACTGTAAAATACCTATTCCCAACAGGGTAGGCTACATGGAAAGATCTTGGAGTAGCATAATTTATTTGAAAAAAGCAAACCATGAACTATAATTTGATTTAAAAAATATATGTATATATCCACATATTGCCAGGCTGAAGTCTAAACAATTTGCTTAAAGTAATGAATAAAAGGAGGCAAAAGAGAGCTAAAAGTGATGGATAAATTATTAAAGTAGCTTACATTAGTTAGAAGTAATGGATGTATGTTTAAAATACAGAGCTAAAAGTAAGAGGTAAATGGTTGAAAGAACTAAATGTAAAGAATAAACGGTTGATGAATAACTTTTAGGTGAATAAACAGTCCAAATAGTTAGCTAACAGTATTGGCTCGATGGTAAAATAGTTAGCTAAATGTAGGCTAATAGATGAATGAAAAACAGCTAAAACTAACGGACACACAGCTGAAGAAATTAGCTTAAAGTATTGGATAAATGGTTGAAACGTTGAGTAATAAGAATGCAAACTCGAATAGAAGACAGTTTAAATGAGCTCTAATGAACATGGCAGGCAGCGCTGATGAAGGGGTACTTTCAGTTCTTCTGGACCAAAAAGAACCGCTGCTGTAGAACAACCAGTATTTGGCACAAAAGCACATTGTAATATACATTCAGGTCACCTTCATGTCATTCTTTCCCTGAAATCTTTCTTGTCTCTCTTAGCCCATTCTGGGAAGCAGAAATATTAAGTAAGCTATTAAATACACAACCAAGCAAAGGTTATTTATGTGCTGGAATACTGATGGACCATTTATGGCCCAGACAGCTAATTGACTATCGGATGGTGTTGACATTGAGACATATTGTCATGTCAGAGCATTGGGTGCCCAGGGCTGATTTGGGGATTTGAAGGGAGGGGTGAGGCAAAAGTGATGAAAACAAATGTTTGTCTCTCAGAGTTTTGCCCGGGGCGAGACGCTCATCACTGGACACTGACTGGTCTGGTTGCTCCACTATTGATTTCAGACTGGGATGGGCAGCGGCCCAGCCAAGGCCTCTGGTTCTGACTGTCTGGCCTGTGATTGATTAATTAACGTAAAATCATCCTCAGTTTAATTCAGACAGCCAGACACTGTTGGACCATAAGCCAGTTTGATTCACCTGCTGTTTTTATTGTGGCTTGCTCACATACACCGCAAACTCTGCAAGTAAAAGAAAATAATGCAGACTGCTACTGTATTATGGCTCATAGTGATCAAGTCTCACAAATGTGTTACACTGTGCATGTCATCTCTGGTTTGGTGTGAAATCATCAACATTTGATTAAAATATATATTGTCAGTTGGTAGGCTGTTTGGTTACTGTCAATCAGATCTTATCAAACCACATCAAAACAGTCCTGATGAAGCAAATTATGAAGCAAGAGTTTTCTCCTAAAAAAGAATACCTAAATATGCTTTTTTAAAACGTTGTTCTGATTATTACATATATTGATATTGATTTGAAGCCAGGGCTAACCCTAACCCTAACCCCTAAAGTTTTTCTGTCAATGTCTGATGATAATTAATAAAAAAAACAAAAAACAAACTCAATTTGCTATTTCTATTGCAATGATATAAGTGACCTCTGGAGAAGGCCAGAGCACCACATAATGCATTTCACACACACATTGCCATAGCATTTTTAAGTTGGTCACTCATTGTAAAGCAAACAAGGGTTTAAGTATGAAAGCATGGTGAGGTACAAGGTAAATGGTGTCACTGTGAGACTAAGTGAATGGTGGGTTCAGTTTGTCTAGCGCTGAAGATGAAGGAGCAACAGACAGACACCAGAGATATATAGTAGGTGAGAGGAACTCCGGAACAGGATTTCTATGAGACAAATAAAACCGGTGGTTATGAAAAAAATTAAATCATATTTCAATTAAAAGAACCTTTAATATCTAGACCTGACACTCAATGCGTTCTTGTCCTTTGTCGGCACAGATGTAATAATAAAACATGGAAAACCTTAATCGAAACCATTTTTATTTGACAAAGAGTTTTTGGATTATAGCTGACACAGTCATGAAGCAGCCTCCTAGTACAGTACAATTAGAAGTAACCTGTGAAAGATTTTCCCTAAATATATTATTGTAAAATGTAATGAGATAACAACCATCAGTGCAATATTTTATACATTTTATAAACTGCCGTCTCACATTTCATTAGCTTCCCTCTCATCTGTTCTTTATATGTTAATAACTATCTCATAAACCTGTGTAAACTAGCATGCGATTCTTAGAGGGAAAGAAATAAAGCCCCATAACTCTTAAAGCAGACCCACCCAGGAGTATGAGACATCACCGCTAACAGTGTTGGCTCGGGTGCTTCCAGCAAAATGTTTTGTCATCATTAATTTCACAGTAATATATTAATTAGAAAGATTCTACACACAGTCTCTTTCATATCCCCATACCACCTCTCCTGATGATATTGTACGTCAGTAGTTACCTTGCCCCACCAGGGCTCATCCTGTCTCGGTCCAGTGCTTTAAAGTTTGCATGACTGCACAGTCATACTTCCCTCTGGCCAACGGTACGAGTCCACAACAAACTCTTCATAGTCAGTGCTGTAGGTGAGCGAGTGCAAGAACGCATCTTTGTCAGACGGCTCTGGGCGAAGTGTGGCCATGTTGTGCTCGTAGGCGTACTCCATGATCTGTAAAGCACAGGGTGTGTACGTTTTTGGTAGTTTCACAAGCTCCTCCCCCCATACAACTGGAATAACACAGACATGGTGAGGTAAACTTGTTCCCTGTTGTGTGCATACTGAGGTCTCACCTTGATAGCCAGTTTGAGAGACACGTCCCTGATAGAGTTGAGAGGAGGATACAATCTTCCCTGTGCCAGGTCCTCCTCCGTCACCAGGTTAGCGAGAGACTATTAAACATAAACACATCACTCATGTTACCACAGAAAAGAATTGAAAAACACGTTTACATATGCTGCATATGAGTCAGATTCCTCGCAGCAGAGTTTATACACATATACAGAGAAGGTGAGAAAGTTCTGTTGTGTCTGTGGCCTTCATAGAGCCAAGTGAATAATGTATTTGTTTTATTATTTTTTTTATTGTTAGTTTCATAATTTCACACATTTCACATAAGATAACAAGAATCAATGGTGTTGACAACATGGTATATTATCAAACTGTTAAAATATGAGGCATTGTTAATGGTTAAATAACCCAACAGTATATAAAGAGACTAAAATTGTCTCTATCTCGATCAACTATAACTTTAAAATGCTACATACACATCAGTAATAATAATGCAGTGATACAATATAAAATAGTATAAAACTAACAGGGCCTACTTTTTATGCACTAAGCACTTTTTTTATTTATACTTTATTCAATTATGAAGTCACATTGAGATCAAGATCTCATTTACAGGTGAGACCTGAGTACAGAAAAATAAAATGAAATATTAATAGCAGAGATACAAATTTTCAGTGATTTAAATTTACATTCAGATATGTATTCAGATAAACGTAGACGTGTTTATATAAACAACAATCAGAGTGTATATCTAAATGAATTTAAATATCATAAGTGCAAGTTAGAAAAGAGATTATGTAAAACAGTAACACCCCATGTCAGTAAGACTTCTAATCAAGTTTTTGAATTGGCGTATTGCTTTCAGCGTGTCAAGTTTCAGTCTGCTCTGTAGATTATTCCACACAAATGTGGCGTGATATCTGAAGGCTGTCCTACCAAGATTGGTATTTACTGCTGGAACATATGAAGGCAGCCAGTCCTGAGAACGCGTATTAAGAGGAGAATGTCTTGAGCACAGGAGTGATGATAAATAAGGTGTCAAATTCTCACATGTACTAATGTTATTTCCGTACTTTTATTATCAATATTTTTGTGCAGTAATGGAGCTATTTTACAATCATAATACTAAAGCAAAAAGTTTTGAATACTTCCCCCATCACTGTCAATAATGTACCATGAATATCTCCAGATCATCATTATATCCTCTAGATACAGCCTGAATGAAGCCTCAGGGGGGCTGGCAGAGGTTCATACAATTTCATGCATTCATTTAAAAATAATAAAGATTTGAAAAGTGTGTGTATATTCTATATATGTTGGTTTGTTACCTCTGCTGCAATAAGGAAGATTTCTTCACTAATATGTCTGACAGCGCAAGCCGAGACGCCCAGGCCCACGCCAGGGAAGATGTAGGCGTTGTTTCCCTGACCAGGGTAGAATGTCCTCCCATCAGGCAGGGTGACGGGGTCAAATGGACTGCCACTGGCAAAGATGCCCCGCCCCTACAGTACAGAGTTCTATATTATTATATACAAGTATTATTCACCCAAAAGACACAAAATCATTCATAGACGTGTATGGGAGTGAAACAAGACGTCCTCAGCGAGTACCTCTGTAAACATGTAACACTGCTCAGCAGTGCATTCGGCTTTGCTGGTCGGGTTGCTGAGGGCGAAGATGACGGGGCGTTCATTGAAAGAAGCCATGTCCCTGATGACCTGTTCGGAGAATGCTCCGGCAACAGCTGCCACACCTGAGAAAGAAAGACATTGTTGTGCAATGTATTCAGTTTTAGATGATTCCTTTAGGAGCTTTTCTAGTCTTTCAACTTTAAAGAAGGGCTGCATATTTTGTGCATCATCTTCAACACTACTATCATAGTCCCTTCAATCCAGTCCATCAGTGTCATTTATCTAACACTGTGCTCATGTGTGAAAACTTCTTTGCTCCCCTAAAAAACAATCCTATAGGTCGTCTGTGCAAGCAGCTTATTACGACCCATTGTGACATTTTAT
Source organism: Seriola aureovittata (assembly GCF_021018895.1). Classification (NCBI taxonomy): domain Eukaryota; kingdom Metazoa; phylum Chordata; class Actinopteri; order Carangiformes; family Carangidae; genus Seriola; species Seriola aureovittata. The sequence goes on along the minus strand of NC_079370.1, from coordinate 23,201,612 downwards.
TGCTCGGAGCTGTAGTAGTTACGACGTGAACAAAGGAAGAACTCAGCGTATAGGGTGTTGTCAGGGTGGATGTATGGGATGTTGACACAGGAAACCAATGCTTGTTTCCTGTTTCAAACTGGTGATCAGGGTTGTTTCTGTGAACCATGAGCATTTCATCACTGTAACTGCACGTTCAGAGGGAAAAAACGACATACATGACAGTTTAGGTCTGAGGAAGGCTGGGAAACATTCATGCTTGTTGTTTTACCAATGATAGCTGTTGGTTTCAGTTCCTGAACGACATCCTCCAGTCTCTTCACATGTGGGTGCTCATGAGCAAACCTCTCCTTCTCATGAGTCAGGTGGTCCCGACCCTACAGATTTGGAAAGAGTGGATGTAGAGGGCGACATTAAAGACTTTAAACCATCTGTGGAATCACTGTTATTGCTCAATATTGCACAATAGTGCTGTGGGAATGAAGGATTTCTTGTAAGTGTTCCTCGGAGAAGGTGAAATAAGATGCATGGGAGAAGGACAAGAGAAGACAGTGAAGAGGAGGAGGAGGAGGAGGAGGAATGAGGAAGAAATAACAGATAACATGGATATCGTGGACAAAACAGATGTATAACCCTCTGGAGAGCCTTTTACAGTGACTCCAAATAAAGACCTCTGTCATATAAATTAACGACCCATAGGAAATCTTTTTTAATGGATTGTGGAGGTAGCTCTGATGCCAAACGACTCAGGAGAATCCACCCTCAGATATTCTCATCCTCTGATTTCATATCAGTCCGTCATGTTTTGTTCATTTCAGTCTGTTATTGGTTTGTTTTTATTTCTATCTGCTCTACTTCCTGGCTCAATTACTCCAGTCAG